>NC_061508.1:135231489-135531489 GCF_022539505.1 Lolium rigidum
AACGGCTAAGTCGGGCCGACGTCGGAAATCGTCTAACGACACGGTGAAGTATAGTCGGGTGGGCGCGCGGCGGTCGAAATACGGTGAAAAACCATGGCGCGGCAGCTAAAACGACGGAATCGGCTAAAAACTCCTCCCCATTTTCCAACTCCTCCCCATTTTCCAACTCCTCCCCATTTTCCAACTCCTCCCCATTTTCCAACTCCTCCCCATTTTCCAACTCCTCCCCATTTTTCAACTCCTCCCCATTTTCCAACTCCTCCCCATTTTCCAACTCCTCCCCATTTTCCAACTCTTCCCCATTTTACAGTATGCTATATATATCCATACTCTGCCAAGTTGCAGCACCAGGTTCATTTTCCAACCCTCCCCATTTTCCAACCCTCCCCATTTTCCAACTCCTCCCCATTTTCCAACTCCTCCCCATTTTCCAACTCCTCCCCATTTTCCAACTCCTCCCCATTTTCCAACTCCTCCCCATTTTACAACTCTTCCCCATTTTACAGTATGCTATATATATCCATACTCTGCCAAGTTGCAGCACCAGTGTTCATTTTCCAACCCTCCCCATTTTCCAACTCTTCCCCATTTTACAGTATGCTACATATATCCATACTCTGCCAAGTTGCAGCACCGGGTTCATTTTCCAACCCTCCCCATTTTCCAACTCCTCCCCATTTTTCAACTCCTCCCCATTTTCCAACTCCTCCCCATTTTCCAACTCCTCCCCATTTTCCAACTCTTCCCCATTTTACGGTATGCTATATATATCCATACTCGCTAAGTTGCAGCACCAGGTTCATTTTCCACCCCTCCCCATTTTCCAACTCTTCCCCATTTTACAGTATGCTATATATATCCATACTCTGCCAAGTTGCAGCACCAGGTTCATTTTCCAACCCTCCCCATTTTCCAACTCTTCCCCATTTTACAGTATGCTATATATATCCACTCTGCCAAGTTGCAGCACCAGGTTCATTTTCCAACCCTCCCCATTTTCCAACTCCTCCCCATTTTACAGTATGCTATATATATCCATACTCTGCCAAGTTGCAGCACCAGGTTCATTTTCCAACCCTCCCCATTTTCCAACTCCTCCCCATTTTTCAACTCCTCCCCATTTTCCAACTCCTCCCCATTTTCCAACTCCTCCCCATTTTCCAACTCTTCCCCATTTTACAAGTATGCTACATATATCCATACTCGCGCAAGTTGCAGCACCAGGTTCATTTTCCAACCCTCCCCATTTTCCAACTCCTCCCCATTTTTCAACTCCTCCCCATTTTCCAACTCCTCCCCATTTTCCAACTCCTCCCCATTTTCCAACTCTTCCCCATTTTACAGTATGCTATATATATCCATACTCGCCAAGTTGCAGCACCGTGTTCATTTTCCAACCCTCCCCATTTTCCAACTCCTCCCCATTTTTCAACTCCTCCCCATTTTCCAACTCCTCCCCATTTTCCAACTCCTCCCCATTTTCCAACTCTTCCCCATTTTACAGTATGCTATATATATCCATACTCTGCCAAGTTGCAGCACCGGGTTCATTTTCCAACCCTCCCCATTTTCCAACTCTTCCCCATTTTACAGTATGCTATATATATCCATACTCGCCAAGTTGCAGCACCAGGTTCATTTTCCAACCCTCCCCATTTTCCAACTCCTCCCCATTTTTCAACTCCTCCCCATTTTCCAACTCCTCCCCATTTTCCAACTCTTCCCCATTTTACAGTATGCTATATATATCCACTCTGCCAAGTTGCAGCACCAGGTTCATTTTCCAACCCTCCCCATTTTCCAACTCCTCCCCATTTTACAGTATGCTATATATATCCATACTCTGCCAAGTTGCAGCACCAGGTTCATTTTCCAACTCCTCCCCATTTTCCAACTCCTCCCCATTTTTCAACTCCTCCCCATTTTCCAACTCCTCCCCATTTTCCAACTCCTCCCCATTTTCCAACTCTTCCCCATTTTACAGTATGCTATATATATCCATACTCTGCCAAGTTGCAGCACCAGGTTCATTTTCCAACCCTCCCCATTTTCCAACTCTTCCCCATTTTACAGTATGCTACATATATCCATACTCTGCCAAGTTGCAGCACCAGGTTCATTTTCCAACCCTCCCCATTTTCCAACTCCTCCCCATTTTCCAACTCCTCCCCATTTTCCAACTCCTCCCCATTTTCCAACTCCTCCCCATTTTCCAACTCCTCCCCATTTTCCAACTCCTCCCCATTTTCCAACTCCTCCCCATTTTCCAACTCTTCCCCATTTTACAGTATGCTATATATATCCATACTCTGCCAAGTTGCAGCACCAGGTTCATTTTCCAACCCTCCCCATTTTCCAACTCCTCCCCATTTTTCAACTCCTCCCCATTTTCCAACTCCTCCCCATTTTCCAACTCCTCCCCATTTTCCAACTCTTCCCCATTTTACAGTATGCTATATATATCCATACTCTGCCAAGTTGCAGCACCAGGTTCATTTTCCAACCCTCCCCATTTTCCAACTCTTCCCCATTTTACAGTATGCTACATATATCCATACTCTGCCAAGTTGCAGCACCAGGTTCATTTTCCAACCCTCCCCATTTTCCAACTCCTCCCCATTTTCCAACTCCTCCCCATTTTCCAACTCCTCCCCATTTTCCAACTCCTCCCCATTTTCCAACTCCTCCCCATTTTCCAACTCCTCCCCATTTTCCAACTCCTCCCCATTTTCCAACTCCTCCCCATTTTCCAACTCCTCCCCATTTTCCAACTCTTCCCCATTTTACAAGTATGCTATATATATCCATACTCGCCAAGTTGCAGCACCAGGTTCATTTTCCAACCCTCCCCATTTTCCAACTCCTCCCCATTTTCCAACTCCTCCCCATTTTCCAACTCCTCCCCATTTTCCAACTCCTCCCCATTTTCCAACTCCTCCCCATTTTCCAACTCCTCCCCATTTTACAACTCTTCCCCATTTTACAGTATGCTATATATATCCATACTCTGCCAAGTTGCAGCACCAGGTTCATTTTCCAACCCTCCCCATTTTCCAACTCTTCCCCATTTTACAGTATGCTACATATATCCATACTCTGCCAAGTTGCAGCACCAGGTTCATTTTCCAACCCTCCCCATTTTCCAACTCCTCCCCATTTTTCAACTCCTCCCCATTTTCCAACTCCTCCCCATTTTCCAACTCCTCCCCATTTTCCAACTCTTCCCCATTTTACAGTATGCTATATATATCCATACTCTGCCAAGTTGCAGCACCAGGTTCATTTTCCAACCCTCCCCATTTTCCAACTCTTCCCCATTTTACAGTATGCTACATATATCCATACTCTGCCAAGTTGCAGCACCCGGTTCATTTTCCAACCCTCCCCATTTTCCAACTCCTCCCCATTTTCCAACTCCTCCCCATTTTCCAACTCCTACCCATTTTCCAACTCCTCCCCATTTTCCAACTCCTCCCCATTTTCCAACTCCTCCCCATTTTCCAACTCTTCCCCATTTTACAGTATGCTATATATATCCATACTCTGCCAAGTTGCAGCACCAGGTTCATTTTCCAACCCTCCCCATTTTCCAACTCTTCCCCATTTTACAGTATGCTACATATATCCATACTCTGCCAAGTTGCAGCACCGGGTTCATTTTCCAACCCTCCCCATTTTCCAACTCCTCCCCATTTTTCAACTCCTCCCCATTTTCCAACTCCTCCCCATTTTCCAACTCCTCCCCATTTTCCAACTCTTCCCCATTTTACAGTATGCTATATATATCCATACTCCGCCAAGTTGCAGCACCAGGTTCATTTTCCAACCCTCCCCATTTTCCAACTCCTCCCCATTTTTCAACTCCTCCCCATTTTCCAACTCCTCCCCATTTTCCAACTCCTCCCCATTTTCCAACTCTTCCCCATTTTACAGTATGCTATATATATCCATACTCGCCAAGTTGCAGCACCAGGTTCATTTTCCAACCCTCCCCATTTTCCAACTCCTCCCCATTTTTCAACTCCTCCCCATTTTCCAACTCCTCCCCATTTTCCAACTCCTCCCCATTTTCCAACTCTTCCCCATTTTACAGTATGCTATATATATCCATACTCCGCCAAGTTGCAGCACCGGGTTCATTTTCCAACCCTCCCCATTTTCCAACTCCTCCCCATTTTTCAACTCCTCCCCATTTTCCAACTCCTCCCCATTTTCCAACTCCTCCCCATTTTCCAACTCTTCCCCATTTTACAGTATGCTATATATATCCATACTCGCCAAGTTGCAGCACCAGGTTCATTTTCCAACCCTCCCCATTTTCCAACTCTTCCCCATTTTACAAGTATGCTATATATATCCACTCTGCCAAGTTGCAGCACCGGGTTCATTTTCCAACCCTCCCCATTTTCCAACTCCTCCCCATTTTACAGTATGCTATATATATCCATACTCGCCAAGTTGCAAGCACCAGGTTCATTTTCCAACCCTCCCCATTTTCCAACTCCTCCCCATTTTTCAACTCCTCCCCATTTTCCAACTCCTCCCCATTTTCCAACTCCTCCCCATTTTCCAACTCTTCCCCATTTTACAGTATGCTATATATATCCATACTCTGCCAAGTTGCAGCACCAGGTTCATTTTCCAACCCTCCCCATTTTCCAACTCCTCCCCATTTTCCAACTCCTCCCCATTTTCCAACTCCTCCCCATTTTCCAACTCCTCCCCATTTTTCAACTCCTCCCCATTTTTCAACTCCTCCCCATTTTCCAACTCCTCCCCATTTTCCAACTCCTCCCCATTTTCCAACTCTTCCCCATTTTACAGTATGCTATATATATCCATACTCTCCCAAGTTGCAACACCGGTTCATTTTCCACCCCTCCCCATTTTCCAACTCCTCCCCATTTTCCAACTCCTCCCCATTTTCCAACTCCTCCCCATTTTCCAACTCCTCCCCATTTTCCAACTCTTCCCCATTTTACAGTATGCTATATATATCCATACTCCGCCAAGTTGCAGCACCAGGTTCATTTTCCAACCCTCCCCATTTTCCAACTCTTCCCCATTTTACAGTATGCTACATATATCCATATTCTGCCAAGTTGCAGCACCAGGTTCATTTTCCAACCCTCCCCATTTTCCAACTCCTCCCCATTTTCCAATTCCTCCCCATTTTCCAACTCTTCCCCATTTTACAGTATGCTATATATATCCACTCTGCCAAGTTGCAGCACCAGGTTCATTTTCCAACCCTCCCCATTTTCCAACTCCTCCCCATTTTCCAACTCCTCCCCATTTTACAGTATGCTACATATATCCATACTCTGCCAAGTTGCAGCACCAGGTTCATTTTCCAACCCTCCCCATTTTCCAACTCCTCCCCATTTTTCAACTCCTCCCCATTTTCCAACTCCTCCCCATTTTCCAACTCCTCCCCATTTTCCAACTCTTCCCCATTTTACGAGTATGCTATATATATCCATACTCGCTAAGTTGCAGCACCAGGTTCATTTTCCAACCCTCCCCATTTTCCAACTCCTCCCCATTTTCCAACTCCTCCCCATTTTCCAACTCCTCCCCATTTTCCAACTCCTCCCCATTTTCCAACTCTTCCCCATTTTACAGTATGCTATATATATCCATACTCTGCCAAGTTGCAGCACCAGGTTCATTTTCCAACCCTCCCCATTTTCCAACTCCTCCCCATTTTTCAACTCCTCCCCATTTTCCAACTCCTCCCCATTTTCCAACTCTTCCCCATTTTACAGTATGCTATATATATCCACTCTGCCAAGTTGCAGCACCAGGTTCATTTTCCAACCCTCCCCATTTTCCAACTCCTCCCCATTTTACAATTATGCTATATATATCCATACTCGCCAAGTTGCAGCACCAGGTTCATTTTCCAACCCTCCCCATTTTCCAACTCCTCCCCATTTTTCAACTCCTCCCCATTTTCCAACTCCTCCCCATTTTCCAATTCCTCCCCATTTTCCAACTCTTCCCCATTTTACAGTATGCTATATATATCCATACTTGGCAGAGTACTCTGCCAAGTTGCAGCACCAGGTTCATTTTCCAACCCTCCCCATTTTCCAACTCTTCCCCATTTTACAGTATGCTATATATATCCACTCTGCCAAGTTGCAGCACCAGGTTCATTTTCCAACCCTCCCCATTTTCCAACTCCTCCCCATTTTACAGTATGCTATATATATCCATACTCCGCCAAGTTGCGACACCAGGTTCATTTTCCAACCCTCCCCATTTTCCAACTCCTCCCCATTTTTCAACTCCTCCCCATTTTCCAACTCCTCCCCATTTTCCAACTCCTCCCCATTTTCCAACTCTTCCCCATTTTACAGTATGCTATATATATCCATACTCGCCAAGTTGCAGCACCGGGTTCATTTTCCAACCCTCCCCATTTTCCAACTCTTCCCCATTTTACAGTATGCTATATATATCCATACTCGCAAGTTGCAGCACCAGGTTCATTTTCCAACCCTCCCCATTTTCCAACTCTTCCCCATTTTACAGTATGCTACATATATCCATACTCTGCCAAGTTGCAACACCAGGTTCATTTTCCAACCCTCCCCATTTTCCAACTCCTCCCCATTTTCCAACTCCTCCCCATTTTCCAACTCCTCCCCATTTTCCAACTCCTCCCCATTTTCCAACTCCTCCCCATTTTCCAACTCCTCCCCATTTTCCAACTCTTCCCCATTTTACAGTATGCTATATATATCCATACTCGCCAAGTTGCAGCACCGGGTTCATTTTCCAACCCTCCCCATTTTCCAACTCTTCCCCATTTTACAGTATGCTACATATATCCATACTCGCCAAGTTGCAGCACCAGGTTCATTTTCCAACCCTCCCCATTTTCCAACTCCTCCCCATTTTTCAACTCCTCCCCATTTTCCAACTCCTCCCCATTTTCCAACTCCTCCCCATTTTCCAACTCTTCCCCATTTTACAGTATGCTATATATATCCATACTCTGCCAAGTTGCAGCACCAGGTTCATTTTCCAACCCTCCCCATTTTCCAACTCCTCCCCATTTTTCAACTCCTCCCCATTTTCCAACTCCTCCCCATTTTCCAACTCCTCCCCATTTTCCAACTCTTCCCCATTTTACAGTATGCTATATATATCCATACTCTGCCAAGTTGCAGCACCAGGTTCATTTTCCAACCCTCCCCATTTTCCAACTCTTCCCCATTTTACAGTATGCTATATATATCCATACTCTGCCAAGTTGCAGCACCAGGTTCATTTTCCAACCCTCCCCATTTTCCAACTCCTCCCCATTTTTCAACTCCTCCCCATTTTCCAACTCCTCCCCATTTTCCAACTCTTCCCCATTTTACAGTATGCTATATATATCCACTCGCCAAGTTGCAGCACCAGAGTTCATTTTCCAACCCTCCCCATTTTCCAACTCCTCCCCATTTTACAGTATGCTATATATATCCATACTCGCCAAGTTGCAGCACCAGGTTCATTTTCCAACCCTCCCCATTTTCCAACTCCTCCCCATTTTTCAACTCCTCCCCATTTTCCAACTCCTCCCCATTTTCCAACTCCTCCCCATTTTCCAACTCTTCCCCATTTTACAGTATGCTATATATATCCATACTCTGCCAAGTTGCAGCACCAGGTTCATTTTCCAACCCTCCCCATTTTCCAACTCCTCCCCATTTTCCAACTCCTCCCCATTTTCCAACTCCTCCCCATTTTCCAACTCTTCCCCATTTTACAAGTATGCTATATATATCCATACTCGCCAAGTTGCAGCACCAGGTTCATTTTCCAACCCTCCCCATTTTCCAACTCTTCCCCATTTTACAGTATGCTACATATATCCATACTCGCCAAGTTGCAGCACCAGTGTTCATTTTCCAACCCTCCCCATTTTCCAACTCCTCCCCATTTTCCAACTCCTCCCCATTTTCCAACTCCTCCCCATTTTCCAACTCCTCCCCATTTTCCAACTCCTCCCCATTTTCCAACTCCTCCCCATTTTCCAACTCCTCCCCATTTTCCAACTCCTCCCCATTTTCCAACTCCTCCCCATTTTCCAACTCTTCCCCATTTTACAAGTATGCTATATATATCCATACTCTGCCAAGTTGCAGCACCAGGTTCATTTTCCAACCCTCCCCATTTTCCAACTCCTCCCCATTTTCCAACTCCTCCCCATTTTCCAACTCCTCCCCATTTTCCAACTCTTCCCCATTTTACAGTATGCTATATATATCCATACTCTGCCAAGTTGCAGCACCAGGTTCATTTTCCAACCCTCCCCATTTTCCAACTCTTCCCCATTTTACAAGTATGCTACATATATCCATACTCGCCAAGTTGCAGCACCAGGTTCATTTTCCAACCCTCCCCATTTTCCAACTCCTCCCCATTTTTCAACTCCTCCCCATTTTCCAACTCCTCCCCATTTTCCAACTCCTCCCCATTTTCCAACTCTTCCCCATTTTACAAGTATGCTATATATATCCATACTCGCCAAGTTGCAGCACCAGGTTCATTTTCCAACCCTCCCCATTTTCCAACTCCTCCCCATTTTTCAACTCCTCCCCATTTTCCAACTCCTCCCCATTTTCCAACTCCTCCCCATTTTCCAACTCTTCCCCATTTTACAGTATGCTATATATATCCATACTCGCCAAGTTGCAGCACCGAGTTCATTTTCCAACCCTCCCCATTTTCCAACTCTTCCCCATTTTACAAGTATGCTATATATATCCATACTCTGCCAAGTTGCAGCACCAGGTTCATTTTCCAACCCTCCCCATTTTCCAACTCTTCCCCATTTTACAGTATGCTATATATATCCACTCGCCAAGTTGCAGCACCGAGTTCATTTTCCAACCCTCCCCATTTTCCAACTCCTCCCCATTTTACAGTATGCTATATATATCCATACTCTGCCAAGTTGCAGACACCAGGTTCATTTTCCAACCCTCCCCATTTTCCAACTCCTCCCCATTTTTCAACTCCTCCCCATTTTCCAACTCCTCCCCATTTTCCAACTCCTCCCCATTTTCCAACTCTTCCCCATTTTACAGTATGCTATATATATATCCATACTCTGCCAAGTTGCAGCACCAGGTTCATTTTCCAACCCTCCCCATTTTCCAACTCCTCCCCATTTTCCAACTCCTCCCCATTTTCCAACTCCTCCCCATTTTCCAACTCCTCCCCATTTTCCAACTCTTCCCCATTTTACAGTATGCTATATATATCCATACTCGCCAAGTTGCAGCACCAGGTTCATTTTCCAACCCTCCCCATTTTCCAACTCTTCCCCATTTTACAAGTATGCTATATATATCCATACTCTGCTAAGTTGCAAGCACCGAGTTCATTTTCCAACCCTCCCCATTTTCCAACTCCTCCCCATTTTTCAACTCCTCCCCATTTTCCAACTCCTCCCCATTTTCCAACTCTTCCCCATTTTACAGTATGCTATATATATCCATACTATCTCTAGACTATATATATCCAACTAAATTTCAGCTCTCTAGGCTAAGTTTGAAGCTCTTGTAGCATACTATCTCTAGACCCAATCAACTATAAGACAAAAGCTTTGATAAACAAAGTAAACGATTGCAAGATAAAAACTTGGGTTGGGACAAATCTTTAAACAAAAGAGTATTGCAAGGGTATCTTGCACTTTGCACTAGTAGAGCTTGCATTGGTAATAGCTTGCCTTGGTTGGTGTATTGATCAAAGTGTTCCTCTACTTCTGCGTAGAAGACCTCCTCCTCCTCGTAGCCTTCGGTACTAGCGTCTATAATCGGATACGAGGTAACAATCACCAATCAATACTTAAGGGGCTATTTAGCCTTAATGGCTCACTCAAGATGATCTAGCATGATCACAATCATCACTCAACATAACACTAGGTTTTTCTCCCTGGTGAGTCCCTAGGGTAGGTCCTGATGGAGAATACTGATGCTTCATGATTTCCTGCACCACACGAACCGCAACGCGCTCGAAAGCGTTCACCAAGCTCTCAGAATGGCGGTGTAGAGAATGAGCCACCATGTAATTAAGTTCCCGACGCGAGCTACGGTGCGTTCCTCCGAAGGGGTAGACAGGTCCACTTCATCAAGAACACCTTCGGGGAGAACCCCTTCCACCTTATGCCATGTGAACGGGTCCTCATGAAGGAGCCGATGAGATCGGCTTCCAAGATGGCTTTCATCTCATCATATTTCTTCCTTTGCTCTTCAGGCAGATCGGCGTACGTGACTGGTTCGCCCACCACCTCATCGGCGGCTTTTGACATGGTTGCTGCAGATGTCGACGTAGTTGTTGTTGTAGAATGTCCCACCGGTCGTGCCAGAATGTGTTGCCTACCAAAAACCCACCGGCGAGCAGCGACGGGCAACACCGTAGAGCCGGGAGGCTTCCAGGACTGCGGTCGATCCTGGTCCCTCGGGCGACGGCCCGCAATGCCTCTGGCACACGTCCTGGCGGTTGCGAGGGCGTGCCACCTGACCTATACCTGGTCAGGAAGGTGATGGATTGCTTCGACTAGTTTCCTGCATGGCAAACACGTAAACATTAAATACGAGCCCCGATCGGCTCTTAAGTTGTTCTGTGGATCGGCTCAAAGAGCCGATTGCCCCATGGTTCACGTTAGATTTATAATGACATGGGGATCCTGCCTTATCGATATCAAGCTAAACTGATCTACGATAGTCTAGGGTTTTCACCGCATAACCGGAACATCCTACGCATAATTGAGCCTAGCAGATACGTAAGATGATGGAATACCAGCCCTAACGAGGCCTAAAAACCAACATGAAGTTGATCCCCGGAACAATCCCTTTAGGGCTTAATAAACCACACCTTACACACTACCGGATCGTTCAACCCGTTTGTAAGGCCTAACCATGCAGATATCAAACTAATCCTTGTAGAACAAGGAACGACTATAACATATCGGATCTACTAAACAAAGATAAAGCAAGATGCTGCCCTTACACCTAAGATAGGTGCAAGGGCAGCTAGATATCAAGGGGTAGAGTAGCTAAGCAAGTATATCGTGAAAGCATCGATGTCAGCCCCAAAACATCTAAGATAAGGGTGTTGCTCGCCATCAAAAAGGCTTCAGCACGAGCAACACCAATGACGAATAAACGGATACTGCCTAGATCGCAAGATGCGATCTAGGCAGCATGTTGCTTACCCGGGAGAAACCCTCGAAACAAGGGGTGGCGATGCACCTAGATTGATTTGTTGTGAACGTGATCGTCCTCCTTTCTCAATAACCCTAGATACATATTTATAGTCCGTAGACTTTCTAACTTGGGAATAAACCCAACCGTGTACGAGCTAAACTCTATCTCTTAATTCTAACCGACATGTAACCTACTATAATTTACAGATACACGGGCGATCTAGCCCAAATTCACGCACAAGGCCAGTTCAGAGACACTTCATACACATGTCCTCTAAGCCCATCGTCGACCACGGCCCATCTCCTGCTCTGGCTAAATTCTGGTGATAACACATGCCCCCCTGGTTTTGGTAATGATAATTTCAAAACCACTCTGTTTTTCTTCGTAGGGTCATGTCGTGGCAGAGCAGAACCGTCGCAGTATCCTTTCATCATGATGCCTTGCCTTCTCAACTTCTCTGCACGATTTGACAGTTCTTTGGCACCACTTCCTCGGAAACCGTTGCAACATTAAATCTCCACCATATCCCCTTTATTTAACCGCGCCGAGCAGTTCGCCCCTTCATCCTCTTGCTCCGTACTAGCCGTCGGCAAAAAACCCCTTCCTCTGTAGCCATGTCTTCCTCCTCCTCCTCCTCTGCCTCATCAGGTCTCTCCTCCTCATCTTCTTCCTCCCGTGAGCCCACGCCGGAGTGGGACTCGCTGGCGGCGTACGACCTCCGCGCCCCGGAGAAGTGGGACATCGAGGACCATGATTCCTCCGTCTGGTCCGAGGACGACTAGTCCCTGACCGACGGAGAAGATGACTTCCAGTTCCTCGTCGACGGGGAGCTGGAGGCGGGGAGTGAGGACGACCGCTTCTCGTGGGACGACTTCACCTCCTCCGATGAGGAGGAGGAAGAGGAGGACGACGAGTCCTCCGACGAATACCCGCCGGCGAAGCGCTTCCGCGCCGGGTCGGATGACGACGATGACAAGGAGGAAGAGGCCCCCGTCGAGGGCTACGGGAGCAGCGACGAGGAGCCCTCCAGCAGCAGTGCCGGCGGCAGCGACGACGGCGACGACGAGGGCAGCAACGGCCCTTAGATTAGGGACTACTAGTATAGGACTAGTTGTAGTAATCGGCTTTTGTTCTTTCTTCCTTGAGCAATCGGCTCTTCTCTGTAAAAGCCCCTTTTATTAATGAAGAAAATATTCCTAAGCCGATTTTACTTCCTTATCAAATTTGCCGATTGTCAAATCAAGTCAACGCGCCAAGAGCCGATGGCAGCGCATCGGCCTTTACCATAAAACGCGAGTAAGGCCAACTCAGTTGCCTATTCAAACGGTAACCTGCAACTTATCTGAAAGAGCAAACTCAGATCCCCAAATCGCCGCTCGAACAGATCCAACTCACGGCCACGCGACCCTCAGATCTTAATCGCGCAGGCTCAACTCCGCAGCGAATCCAATGGCGGAATCATCCAACGCCAACGCTACGGTCTCCGGCCTGAAGGTAATCCTCAACCGCTCCTCGCTGTCTGAACATAGTGCTGGAATTAACAACAAACATCTGAATTAATGTCTCATCCCGTCATTAATTTCTAGGTATCAGACATTCTACTGCCGCATCCTTCTCTTCCAAATTCTCTCCGTCTTGGCCCTCGTTCTACCGAGAGTCCTGCCCATTTGATTTCATGCGAGGCCAATAGAATTCCCTTCGTGAACCAGAATTTAGATCTGTCTTCTTGGGCCAACTGCTTACGAGCCTGGCCTAACCCTCCTGAAGATTGGGTTTCATGGTACAATAGAATCTCCAAAACTCACCAAGCCACCTGGGAAACCGCAGGAATAGCCGATGCTTTAGCTTTATCACTGTCTCCCCTTGAGAAACATGAAAACCTTCTGAAAACCATCGGCTACTTTTGGTCTGATGCTTTGAATTGCTTCATGTTTGGCCATGGCCCCATGACACCAACCTTACTAGACGTGGCCATGATCACTGGCCTAGACATTGCATCCCCAAGCCCCTCTGCTTTTAGGCTGCCAAAGGTCCCTTTCACACTTTCTTCTAAAACAGAGTGCACAAACTGGGGTGCTTATCTTCGACGCCACACGAAAAACAAAGGCCCTGTAACAGAGAAAGAACACACGGCCTTCCTGAATTTCTGGTTGGAACACTTCATATTCTGTGGTCCTTCACTTGCTCCAACCAAGAATTACCTTTCCTTGGCCTATGAACTTGCCAGAGGCACTCAGCTTGGCATTGGCAAACTGTTTCTTGGAGAGGTCTATAGATATCTTCAGCTAATGTCTGTTAAACTGTTCTCCCAAAAGACAATCAAAACAGGAGGTCCCTGGTGGTTTATTCAGCTATGGGCTCAGCTGTACTTCCAAAACCAGATCCCAAACTTTCCACCTTTGGTCAATCGCACCTTCCCAGACACTAATGGGAAGCAGATCCGATGCACTAGCTACGGCCAAGCTCTTTATAGTCTTCCAGGCAGCAAACTGACCCTCAAGGAAGCATCAGAGTGGTTCAGAATTTTCTACCAAGGCCTGGACAATCCCCTCTTCTTTCCTTATACAGAGTCTGAAAATTTTGAAAATCCAGTCTCCTTCAGGCTAGATAGTTTTGCCGATGATGCCAGCACTCGGCAATTGTATTCCATCATGATCCGTCCCTGCTTCCTTCCAGTTGGTATGAGCACCTCAAACAGCATCATCAAACCTGGTTATGAGTCTTATCAGCCGGTCGTAGCAGCCCGACAACTTGGTCTTGGACAGGTATCTCCCCATTTCTTTCGGCACCACCTGAGAGAGAGCAGAGCTGAGCTACCTGATGTCCTCACCAGTCAGAGGTGTTATTCCTTCTTTGACGCTCTAGACATCCCAATTCCCTACAACCTCTCTTTTACCTCATCAACCGATGGTTTTGAGACTTGGTGGTCAATGTGGAAGACTCATGCCTTCAGGAGAGCTCTGGGACCATTGCTGAAACAACTTGATGCTGAATATGATATCCCTGCAGAACAGGTAGCACTACTCACAAATTATCTTGAAGTGGCTTACAATGATTTCCTTTTATAACCTTGCTCTGTCCCCTTGCAGCAACAAGACGGTCCAGATCCTGTAGATGATGACGGCTCCCCTTTCAGATTCCTCCCACCAGCTCCGGTGGTCCTCTTCTGCAAAAACTCACCATCTTTGAAAAAGGTTGTGATGCAGAGCCAGCCGATGACGCCAAAATCGGCTTCCAAAAGCAGAGTGTCTTCTGGGCCAGCTGCCCCCCGAGCCTCAATCAAGGCGAGAACAGCAGTGAGGAAGGTAGCTGCCAGGAAGACCTTGAAGCGCCAAAGCCCTACTCCAGCTCAAGAAAGTTTGCACGTAAGTTGATCCATGCCTTGGCTGATTTCATCTATCCTTCTAGGCTTCTGCAACATGCTTGTATTTCTTTACAGACCTCTACTGAAGAAAACTCCAGTGAGGACACACAGTCCAGTCGAAGGGACTCGATCCCAGGCAATTCTGGTAAAACCAACACGCAGAGCCAGCCAGACTTGCCACCGTCGGCTTCCAAGAAAAGGCCGGCCCCTGCACCTGCTGCTTCCCAAACTCCTATCAAAGCAGGGCAGGGCAGTCTACGCACAAAGAGCCGATGCATCAAGAGAGCTCGCAAGGAACCGCAAGCCTCTTCATCAAACCAGGATATTTCGAATGTAATTACCCTCCATACTCTCCTTGGCTCACATTTCATGCTAACCCATTGCTGTTCTCATCGGCTAGCCACTCCTTTGCAGACTAATGACGCCTCTAGTGGGGAAGTCGAGGAGGTACTGATGCCATCCGCCACCCTGGACCTAGCAACTTCTACAAGTGTAGCTGACGAGGTTGCCAACTTGGCCAAGCCCACAACAGAAACACAAAAGACGATCACCCCTTCATCGGCTGTTCCTCTGGTCTCGGGAGAGGTGACGTCCCTTCCCTTAGTTCTACTCTTCTCTTTTGCTGTCTCCTAACGTTGTTCTTGTTGTTTGTCAGGGTTATGACCTCTCAAGTTTGTTAACGTTCGACCCTGAATCCATCGAGCCAGCTCCTTCTAAAGCAAGTAAGGAGTCAGGGCCCAGCGCTACCCATGGTCAACTCCAGCATCTCATGGCCCTGCTCTCCTCCTCGATTGAGGCATTGGTTGAAGACCCCGAAGAGTTGAAGAGCATTCTTGAAGACATCCAGCCTCACCTCCCGGTGACGTTGCAGGTGAAACTCTGGCCAGTTGTGACACTGTCTGCCTACAAGTCAAGGGTGAAATCGGCTCGTCAGAGAATCGACCTACGCCACGCCCAGCTCTCGTTGAAATCCGATATAGCAGACAAATGTCAGCGGCTCAATGAGAAGAAGGCAGCTCTGGACGCCAAAACTGACACCTCTGTCAGCACTGCTGAGCTTGATATCTTGCGAAAGGAGTTGGAGGCCCTTGAAGAGAGGGTCCGGGCAACCAAACAGCTCATCCAAGATAAGGAACGTGTTATTGCCCACTCCCACGAGGAAGCAGAAGGCCTCAAAGTTGAATTAAAAACCGATCTGGCCGAGATACGTGCCCTGAACAAGCATCTGGTGGCAGGCAAGGACGAAGATGATGAGGCCGAAATCGCCGAGGTGGATCGTGTTCCTGCTGACGCCCTCCATGCCCTTGAGACATTTCTTCAGTAGAGTCTCCCTGTGTAATCTGAAAACTGCATTATTGAGCTTGTACTCTAGAGTCGATGGCTGTGCATCGGCTTTTTTTTTTTAGTTCTAAAGTCGATGTATGTGCATCGGCTGTTGTTATCACCAGAATTTGACCGGATCAGAGGTGGGCCGCGATTGGAGATGGGCTTGAAGAATATACGTGGAAGGAATACATGAATCGGCCTTGCATACAAAGTTTGGGCTAGTTTGCCCGTGTATCTGTAACATAGTAGGATACGTGTCGGTTAGATAGAGTTTGGCTCGTGCCCGGTTGGGATTATTCCCACATTAGAAAGTCTACGGACTATAAATATGTATCTAGGGTTTATGAAATAAACAACAATCACGTTCACCACAAACCAATCTAGGCGCATCGCCAACTCCCTTGTCTCGAGGGTTTCTTCCGGGTAAGCATCATGCTGCCTAGATCGCATCTTGCGATCTAGGCAGTACACGTTTATTCGTTGTCCATGCGTTGCTCGTGCTGAAGCCTTTTTGATGGCGAGCAATGTAGTTATCATAGATGTGTTAGGGTTAGCATTGTTCATCGTATCATATGCTGTCGTCGTGCAACCCTAGGACGTCTAGCCTTCCTTACACCTGTCTCAGGTGTAAGGGCGGCACCCCGCTTGATCATTATTTAGTAGATCCGAACCGTTATGATTGCTCCTTGTTCTTCAAGGATTAGTTTGATATCTGCATAGTTAGGCCTTACAAACGGGTTGAAGGATCCAGTGGCGCGTAGGGTGTAGTTTGCTAGCCCTAGACAGGATGTTCCGGGGATCAACTTCGTGTTGGTTTTTAGGCCTTGTCTAGGGTCGGTTTACGATCACCGTGCGTGGCCGCCGGGCTCAATCACGAGTAGGATGTTCCGATTATGCGGTGAAAACCCTAAATCGTAATAGGTCGTTTTAGCTTTATTTTGATCAAGCAGGACCACCATCCGATCGTACACCTCGTACGCATCATGGGTGGATCGGCTCCTTGAGCCGATTCACGGGATAACCTGAGAGCCGATCGAGGCTCGTATTTAATGTTTACATGTATGCCATGCAGGAAACTAAGCGAGGCACAATCCAACACCTTCCTGACCAGGTATAGGTCAGGTGGCACGCCCTTGCACCAGCATCGGACGTGCATGCCGAGTCTTTGCGTGCCGTCGCTCGTAGGGACCAGGGCCAGCCGCAGTCCTGGGAGCCTCCCGGCTCTACAGTGTTGCCCGTCGCTGCTCGCCGGTGGGTTTCTGACCGCAACACATTCTGGCACGCCCGGTGGGACAATCTTCGACACCAACCACATCGCCATCTACATCTGAGATGGCGGAAGGTACTCCGGTCACTTACGAGGATCTAACCGACGAGCTCAAGAAAAAGTATGACGAGGTCAAAGCTATCCTCGAAGCCGACCTCATCGGCTCTTTCCAGAGAACCCGCTCACACGGCATCAGGTGGAAGGGGTTCTCGCCTGAAGGCGCACTCGATGGGGTGGACCTGTCCGCCCCGTCAGAAGAACGCACCAGGTCTCTGCGTCAGGAGATTAACTTCATGGTAGCTCACTCGCTGCACCGCCATTCTGAGAGCCTGGTGAACACTGTGGAGCGTGTCGCTCTGCGCGTGATCCAGGAAATCATGAGCCATCAGTATTCTCCGTCAGGACCAGCTCTGGGGACTCACCAAGGAGAGATGCCACTCCAGTCCCGTCCACCGCTGTCGTTCGCGTTGGCAGCACCGGAAGTGCCGAACTCACCGGCATACGTCGTCTACAAGATCGGTGGTGACCCTAGTGACTACCAGTTCTTGCATGAGGCGCCTAAGGAGATCCCTCACGGATACACGTGCACATACGTGCCAGACTGCAGTAACTGGGCACTCACAAACCAGACTGCAACAGCAGGGACTTCTGGAACAGCAGGAGGAACAGATCTTGAGAAACAGACGTGGCTAGCTAAGTATGCCACTCCGACAAACCTCCAGAGCTCAGCTCCTGCAGTTGGCTCAGAGCTGGAAAAGCAAGCATGGCTGGCTAAGTATGCCACTCCGGCGAATCTTCAGAGTTCGATTCCTACGGCCAGCACCGCGGATCAGATTAGTACCATCTTAAAAGACCAGTTCGGCATGGTGCCGAAAAGGAGGACAATCGGCTATTCCAAGCCGTACCCCAACGAGTACGAATTGATCCCGCTACCACCCAAGTATCGGCTCCCTGATTTCTCCAAGTTTAATGGATCAGATGGTTCCAGCTCCATCGAGCATGTGAGCCGATATTTGGCACAGCTGGGCACGATCTCAGCATCAGATGAGCTGCGTGTGAGGTTCTTCGCACAGTCCCTCACGGGATCGGCTTTTGGGTGGTACACATCGCTGCCACCAGACTCAATCCGGACTTGGAAGTAGTTGGAAGAGCAGTTCCACATGCAGTATCACTCAGAGGCTTCCGAGGCTGGCATTATAGATCTAGCACAAGTACGACAGAAGCGTGGAGAAGCAGTTTCAAAATACATCTAGCGCTGCAGGACCGTTAGGAACCGATGCTGTTCGGCTCGTGTGACTGAAAAGGAAGCAGTCGAGTTGGCGGTGGTGGGTCTCGCATCACCGATCAAGGACATGGCCTCCCAAGCAGACTACCCTTCACTGGCGCACATGGTGCAGAAGCTATCAGCATATGAACAGCGCCACCCAGATGTATACCAGGATAAATTCAAACGTGCGGTGGTCCTGGTTGAGGCAGATGAAGACGAAGGTTCTGCGTGAGATCAAGAGGTAGCAGTGGCTGAATGGACTCGGGGGGCAAGCCCCGTGTCCTGTAAGTGGGTTAAGCCACATGGTCCTCCAAGAGGGTTTGACTTTGATGTCACCAAGGCTGAGCAAATTTTCGACCTCTTACTCAAGGAGAAGCAGCTAAAGGTACCCGAAGGCCACAAGATCCCCACGGCTCAGGAGCTGAACGGAAAGCCATACTGCAAGTGGCATAACACGTTCACCCATGCCACCAACGACTGCAGGGTGTGGCGTTAGCAGGTCCAAATGGCGATAGAACAAGGGCGGCTAATTTTCAGCCAGTACGCCATGAAGGTCGACACACACCCCTTCCCCGCCGTTAACATGGTGGATTGCACTTACCTTGGAGGATGCCAGCCAGGATTCTCGTTCAACATCAACATGGTAGGACCTGGGCACCACTCTGGTAAGGACGGAGACGAGGGCAGCTGCTCTCATAGCAAGGACACAGAGGAAGCCGTTCCACGCGATCGGCTCCGTCACGATGGCAAGCGCTATATCACAGAGGGAGAAGTGAGGGGCGGCCTCTTTCTGATCACCTCCTCAACAAATATGTGAGTCAATACGATCAACACCGACGATACAACGACGATCATGAAAGAGATCGTCTGGCTAGGGACGCCAGGAGACACCGTCGGCATGATCGCGACGAGGAGAGATATGAGCGCCACGCCAAGGAAAAGTCGAGAGAGCAAGACGACGTGGACAGGCACTGGGACTGCCCCTTCTTCAGACACTGCTGGGATTCAGGAATGAGCCGATTTCCTACAATCGGCAACTGCCCAGAATGTAGACAGAAGAAGAAGGACGCAGCTAGCGTGTCTGTGTTCAAACGTCTAGGGCCTCTCCCGCCTTGGAACAAGCACGCTGAGTCCTCTCGGGTAGAAGATCTCGAGGAACTGGAGGACGATGATGAAGAAGAAGATAAGTATCATCGGCCAAGGTGGTGCCCTGATGGACTCAGCCGTTCCCAAAAGCGTAGGGTTCAGCGACTACGTGGTTTGGGGGAAGCCGAAAGGTTATACCTGCACACGTTGCGGAAGGCGCGGCCTGATCTGGCCGCAAAAATTCAGCGAACCCTGGACGAAGAAGGTCGGCCACAAAGAAAAGAGTGGCGCCCCAGACAAAAGAAAGCCGATGATGAGACATCGGCTGGCACAAACATGGTGTTCATCCTTCCAACGGAGTTTAGTGCTCCAGGATTAGACTAAGCACCTGTGGCACAACTTGACTGCGGCCCACGGCCGGTTATCTTTGAGAAGCCACGAGAAAGAAGCTACAGACATCTGAAGGCCCTGTACTTACGAGGCTATATCAATGGGCAGCCTGTCAACAAGAAGCTGGTGGACACCGAAGCGGCAGTCAACATTATGCCATACTCCATGCTACGTCGGTTGGGACGCTCTAGCTCGGATTTGATCAAGACCAACGTAACACTGAGCGATTTCAACGGCCAAGCATCTGATGCACAAGGTGTCCTGAACGTGGATCTGACCGTAGGAAGGAAAACCATCCCTACGACGTTCTTTATTGTTGACAGCAAGATTACCTATGCTGTCCTGCTAGGGAGAGATTGGATCCACGCCAACTGTTGCATTCCATCCACGATGCACCAATGCCTAATACAGTGGGATGGAGATGAAGTAGAAGTCGTCCACGCAGATGATTCAGCCGAGATTTCAACGGCTGGCATGAACGTTTGGGAGACATCAGGCCAAGAGCCACTCTCAGGCATCAATTTGGACGACTACGAGCGCATCGACGTGACGAAGGACGGGGTTAGGCTGGTTTTATCCACCGGCCTGACCGTGTAACAAGAGCAACATCTATGGACAAACGTGGCGATGCCGATCCATGTGATCGGCCCCGAGGATCTATGGAGGAACATTGCAAAACCTTCATTGAGCGATTCAATCAACGTGGAGGCCGATTCCAGCAATCGGCCAAATTAATCTTCACCATACGTTTTGCCTGTGTTCAACGTTGATCTAATGGGCAGCGGTTTTGCGTCGGCTGATGTGCTGGAAGAAGTCAACATTGGTCCTAACGGAGCCGACGTTGAAATGCAGTGCCTCGTCTAGCTACAGAGCCGATATCCGCAATTACCTGGCAGATTCGGCTCGGGGGGCACCTAATCAGATGAACATGTACGATGCATGTGCAGTAAAACATTGGTGGCCGATAGAAAAATCGGCCCGTAAAAAAAATTCTCATGATATACAGCCGATGCACGGCCATCGACTCTAGTACAAATTACACAGGATCTACCCGTTGCGTGTTCAAGACACGGATGGCCTTCTGCTTCCTGGAGGGAGTGAACAGTGGCTTCCAACCCTTTGTCGGTTAAGCCGTTGATGTTTCGCCTACAATATCGGCTTTCAACGGAGGAAGAGGCGATCGGCTCTGGTGTTTCTACGGTTGGTTTGGCCAAGATGAGCCGAGGAGAGGATGGAGCTGCCCTGCCCTTTGAGGAGTTTGGATGTCCCAAGACTGCCTGAGTTCGAGGCTCTTCGACTGAACTGTGTGTCCTCGCCGCTGCTCTCGCCTTGACTGAGGCTCGGGGGGGGGGGGGGGCAACTGACTTGGTAGATACTCTGTTCTTAAGAAGTCGATTGGGATTTCATCGGCTGGTCCTCCATCATAATCTTCTTCAAAGGTGGTGAGTTCTTGCAGAAGAGGATCCCTGGAGCTGGTAGGAGGAATTTTAAGAGGGATCCATCATCACCAATAGGGAGTTGGCTCTGGGCCATCTGGTTGTTGCAAAAGAACAGAGCAGGGTTATAAAGTATCGGTGAGGAGATTTGCGAGCAGGTGACATCTGTTCTGCCGAAGTATCGGCTTCAGCGTCAAGTCATTTCAGCAGCGGTTCTAGGGCTCTCTTGAAGACTTTGGTCTTCCACATTGTCCACCAGAGCTCAAAGTCATTGTGAAGGACTGATGCGTTGACATCGGCTTATTGAGCATTGACCAAGTTTACGGTCACTCCTTAGTCGGAGAGATGAAGGGCGGATTATGAGGGACCGATGCGTTGCCATCGGCTCATTGAGCATTGGCTAAGTGACGATCGGCAAAGTCAGTATGAGGGGAAATCAGCTAAATTAGCATAAAGGAAATCGGCAAAATCAAATTGGGGAAATTCTTCATTGATAAACGAGATTTTTTACATAAAGAGCTGATTGCTCTCAAAAGGAAGTACTAGGGGATACATTGCCCCATCTACTACTACTGATCCTATGCTAAGGGTCCTATCTACGGGCCGTCGCTGCCCTCGTCGTCGCCGTCGTCGCCGCTGTCGGCGCTACTCCCGGCGGGCTCATCGTCGCTGCTGTAGCGGCCGCCGGCAGGACCCTCGTTGTCCTCGTCCTCCTCGTCAGCGTCGTCATCGTCGCTGTCGAAGTCGCTGAGGTTCCCCGGCCAGGGGCAGAAGCGCTTGGCCGGCGGTTCATCGGAGGAGGTGTCATCCTCATCCTCCTCCTCCTCCTCGGGGGAGGTGAAGTCATCACAGGAGAAGCGATCTTCATCGCTCTCCTCCTCCGTTTCCCCGTCGGCAAGGAAACGGAGGTCACTTTCCCCGTCGGTCGAGGACTTGTCGTCCTCAGACCAGACGGAGAAGTCGTGACTGGACTCCTCCCCGGCCTCGATGGCGCGGCGGATGTTGGCCGCATGGGCCTCCTCCGGGTCCCACTCTGGCGTCGGCTCGCGGGAGGAGGAGGATTGGGCAGAAAGACCCGATGAGGCGGAGGAAGAAGAAGACATGGTGGCGCAGGAGGGCTTTTGGAGTGCTAATGCGAAGAGGATGAAGAAGCAAACTGTTTGGAACGGTTAAATAAAAGGGGATATAGTGGAGATTCAATGCCACAGCAGTTTCCGAGGAAGTGGTGCCCAACAAGAAATTTTTTTTTGCCAGGTCACACGGAGAAGTGGAAGAGGCAAGGCATCATGATGAAGGATACTGCGGCGGTTCTGCTCTGCCACGACATGACCCGACGAAGGAAAAACAGAGTGATTTTGGAATTGTCATTTCCAAAACCAGGGGGGCATGTGTTATCACCAGAATTTGACCGGATCAGAGGTGGGCCGCGATTGGAGATGGGCTTGAAGAATATACGTGGAAGGAATACATGAATCGGCCTTGCATACAAAGTTTGGGCTAGTTTGCCCGTGTATCTGTAACATAGTAGGATACGTGTCGGTTAGATAGAGTTTGGCTCGTGCCCGGTTGGGATTATTCCCACATTAGAAAGTCTACGGACTATAAATATGTATCTAGGGTTTATGAAATAAACAACAATCACGTTCACCACAAACCAATCTAGGCGCATCGCCAACTCCCTTGTCTCGAGGGTTTCTTCCGGGTAAGCATCATGCTGCCTAGATCGCATCTTGCGATCTAGGCAGTACACATTTATTCGTTGTCCATGCGTTGCTTGTGCTGAAGCCTTTTTGATGGCGAGCAACGTAGTTATCATAGATGTGTTAGGGTTAGCATTGTTCATCGTATCATATGCTGTCGTCGTGCAACCCTAGGACGTCTAGCCGTCCTTACACCTGTCTCAGGTGTAAGGGCGGCACCCCGCTTGATCATTATTTAGTAGATCCGATCCGTTATGATTGCTCCTTGTTCTTCAAGGATTAGTTTGATATCTGCATAGTTAGGCCTTACAAACGGGTTGAAGGATCCAGTGGCGCGTAGGGTGTATTTTGCTAGCCCTAGACAGGATGTTCCGGGGATCAACTTCGTGTTGGTTTTTAGGCCTTGTCTAGGGTCGGTTTACGATCACCGTGCGTGGCCGCCAGGCTCAATCACGAGTAGGATGTTCCGATTATGCGGTGAAAACCCTAAATCGTAGTAGGTCGTTTTAGCTTTATTTTGATCAAGAAGGACCACCATCTGATCGTACACCTCGTACGCATCATGGGTGGATCGGCTCCTTGAGCCGATTCACAGGATAACCTGAGAGCCGATCGAGGCTCGTATTTAATGTTTACATGTATGCCATGCAGGAAACTAAGCGAGGCACAATCCAACACCTTCCTGACCAGGTATAGGTCAGGTGGCACGCCCTTGCACCAGCATCGGACGTGCGTGCCGATGCTCGGAGGGACCAGGGCCAGCCGCAGTCCTGGGAGCCTCCCGGCTCTACAGTCTTTGCGGGCCGTCGCTCGGAGGGACCAGGGCCAGCCGCAGTCCTGGGAGCCTCCCGGCTCTACAGTGTTGCCCGTCGCTGCTCGCCGGTGGGTTTCTGACCGCAACAGCTGTACAATGTATATTTTTTTGTACTGGCCAATTTCGTGCATCAGCCCCATATCCCATTGTCCGTTATCCCATATTAGGTGCCCCCCGAGCCGAATCTTTCAAGTAAATGAAGATATCGGCTTTCCAGTTATCCGATTCCAGGTACTGTACCTGAACATATGCTCATCAGATATAACTTTTGCTGATAAATGTTGGTCGTGGCTTATCCCCAGGACCAATGTCGATCTCTTCTAGCTCATCAGTCGATGTAAACCCATACCCTAGCTTTCCGTCGCCTGCTAGATCGATGCTGAACACAGGCAGGACGTATGGCGAGGATAATTTTGGCCGATTGCCGGAATCGGCCTCCATGTTGATTGTATTGCTCAATGAAAGCTTGCAACTTGTTTGTGTTCCCCCACATGAGGGAGTCTTCCTACCACGACTTCGTGACGTGCTTGAGGTAAGATCCTTGCTTTTTATTTTTTGGGGCCAATCGCAGGGATCGGCCTTGCCACGTATGTCGATGGATGTTGCTTTTGCTACTCTATCAGGCCGGTGGATAAGACCAGCCTCACCCCGTTTTTTGTCACCTCGATGCGATCACAGCCATCCAAACTGATTCCAGAGAGCGGCTCTTGGTCTTCCGAGTCCCATATATTCATGCCGGCTATCGAGACCTCGATCGAGTCATCTGCATGCAAAACCTCCACGTCGTCTCCATCCCATTGTATCAGGCATTGGTGCATTGTAGATGGAATGCAACAGTTGGCGTGAATCCAATCCCTCCCTAGCAGGACAGCGTAGGTGCTCTTGCTGTCGACGATGAAGAACGTTGTTGGGATGGTCTTTCGGCCTACGGTTAGATCCACATTCAAAATGCCTTGCGTCCCTGATGCTTGGCCGTTGAAGTCGTTCAGTGTGACGCTGGTCTTGATCAAGTCTGCGCTAGAGCGTCCCAAACGCCGTAGCATGGAATATGACATTATATTGACTGCCGCTCCCGTGTCAACCAACATCCTGCCGACAGGCTACCCATTGATATAACCTTTTAGGTACAGGGCCTTCATGTGTTTGTAGCCCTTCTCTCGTGGCTTTTCAAAGATGACTGGACGTGGACCGCAGTCAAACTGTGCTATCGGCACTTCTTCAATTCCTGGCGGACGGAACTCCGACGGGAGTACGAACACCATGTTTGTGCCAGCCGATGCACTCGCATCGGCTTTTACTTGCTTGGGGCGCCACACTTTCTTCTGTTGACGACTCTCCTCGTCCAAAGTTTGCTGAATCTTCACGGCCAGATCGGGCCGCGCCTTCCTCAACATGTGCAGGTATTGCGCCTCGGCTTGCTCCAAGCTACGCAGCCGCTGAACCCTACGCTTTTGGGAGTGGCTGAGTCCATCAGGACACCACCTTGGCCGGTGATATCTGTCCTCTTCTTCATCTTCTGAATCCTCGAAGTCTTCATCTTGAGATGACTCAGCTCGTTTTTTCTGTGGCGGGATAGGCCCTAGACGCTTGAAAACTGAAACTTCCCCTGCATCCTTCTTCCGACGTCTACACTCCGGGCAGTTGTCGACTGTGGGCAATCGACTCGTTCCTGAATCCCAGCAGTGTTTAAAGAAGGGACAGTCCCAGTGTCTATCCACGTCTTCCTGCTCCCTTGACCTCTCCTTAGCGCGGTGTTCATGTCCTTCGTCGTCTCTGTCATGCCGACGGTACCTTCCATTGTCTGCATCAGACCGATGATCTCTCTCGTCATCTCTGTCGTACTACCGACGTTGGTCATACTGATACTCATATTTGTTAAGGAGATGCGTGGAGAGTGGTCGTTGATATCGCACGCTTCTCACTTGTTCCTCGGTGAGGTACCGTCTGTCATCATATCGGGGCCGGTCGCGTGGATCGGCCTCCTCTTTTTCCTTGCCGCGGGAGTGACTGGCTTTCCTCTTTATCCTTGCCATGGGGGCGTACAGGCCCTGCCATGTTAACATCGAACGAGAAATCTAGCCGACGCCTCGCGGAGTGATTGGGTTCCACCATGTTGACGCCAGGGAAAGGATGTGTGTCCACTTTCATGGCAAACTGCCCAAAGAGCAATCGGCCTTGTTCTATCGCCGCCTGGATCTGCTGACAAAACCCTTTGCAGTCATTGGTGGTATGGGTGAACGAGTGATGCCACTTGCAGTACGGCCTCCCGTTCATTTCTTGCGTCGTAGGGATTTTATGGCCTTTGGGTAACTTCAGCCGTTTTTCCTTAAGCAATAAATCAAATATCTGCTCGGCTTTGCTCACATCGAAGTCAAACCCTTTTGCATGCCCTTGTGGTTTCACCCATTTGCAGGACACATGAGCTGCCCCCCGAGCCCATTCAGCCACGGCTACTTCCAGGTCTTCTGGAGACTCTTCAGCTTCTTCCATCTCGACCAGGCCTACCGAACGCTTGAACTTGTCTTGGTACAATTCAGGGTGCCGCTGCTGATGGCGTGTATTTCACACGTTCGTTGGGCAACCCCAAGAGGAAGGTATGATGCGCACAGCAGCAAGTTTTCCCTCAGAAAGAAACCAAGGTTTATCGAACCAGGAGGAGCCAAGAAGCACGTTGAAGGTTGATGGCGGCGGGATGTAGTGCGGCGCAACACCGGAGATTCCGGCGCCAACGTGGAACCTGCACAACACAACCAAAGTACTTTGCCCCAACGAAACAGGTGAGGTTGTCAATCTCACCGGCTTGCTGTAACAAAGGATTAACCGTATTGTGTGGAAGATGATTGTTTGCAGAGAAAACGAGTAAAACAAGTATTGCAGCAGATTTGTATTTCGGTATTAAAGAATGGACCGGGGTCCACAGTTCACTAGAGGTGTCTCTCCCATAAGATAAAAGCATGTTGGGTGAACAAATTACGATCGGGCAATTGACAAATAGAGAGGGCATAACAATGCACATACATGACATGATAAGTATAGTGAGATTTAATTGGGCATTACGACAAAGTACATAGACCGCCATCCAAGCTGCATCTATGCCTAAAAAGTCCACCTTCGAGGTTATCATCCGAACCCCCTCCGGTATTAAGTTGCAAACAACGGACAATTGCATTAAGTATGGTGCGTAATGTAATCAACAACTACATCCTTAGACATAGCATCAATGTTTTATCCCTAGTGGCAACGAGCACAACACAACCTTAGAACTTTCATCACATTGTCCCGGTGTCAATGCGAGGCATGAACCCACTATCGAGCATAAGTACTCCCTCTTGGAGTTAAAAGTAAAAACTTGGCCGGAGCCTCTACTAGAAACGGAGAGCATGCAAGATCATAAACAACACATGTATAATAACTTGATAATTAACATGACATAGTATTCTCTATCCATCGGATCCCGACAAACACAACATATAGAATTACGGATAGATGATCTTGATCATGATAGGCAGCTCACAAGATCCGACAATGATAGCACAATGGGGAGAAGACAACCATCTAGCTACTGCTATGGACCCATAGTCCAGGGGTAGACTACTCACACATCACACCGGAGGCGACCATGGCGGCGTAGAGTCCTCCGGGGATGATTCCCCTCTCCGGCAGGGTGCCGGAGGCGATCTCTCGGATCCCCCGAGATGGGATCGGCGGCGACGGCGTCTTAGTAAGGTTTTCCGTATCGTGGCTCTCGGTACTGGGGGTTTCGTCACGGAGGCTATTTGTAGGCGGAAGGGTAGGTCAAGAGGCGGCACGAGGGCCCCACACCACAGGGCCGCGCGGCCAAGGGGAACCTCGTGGCCCCTCTTCGTCTCTCCTTCGGACTTCTGGAAGCTTCGTGGAAAAATAGGCCCCTGGGCTTTGATTTCGTCCAATTCCGAGAATATTTCTTTACTAGGATTTCTGAAACCAAAAACAGCAGAAAACAAGCAATCGGCACTTCGGCATCTTGTTAATAGGTTAGTTCCGGAAAATGCACGAATATGACATAAAGTGTGCATAAAACATGTAGATAACATCAATAATGTGGCATGGAACACAAGAAATTATAGATACGTCGGAGACGTATCAGCATCCCCAAGCTTAGTTACGCTCGTCCCGAGCGAGGTAAAACGATAACACGGATAATTTCTGGAGTGACATGCCATCATAATCTTGATCATACTATTTGTAAAGCATATGTAGTGAATGCAGCGATCAAAACAATGTGTATGACATGAGTAAACAAGTGAATCATAAAGCAAAGACTTTTCATGAATAGCACTTCAAGACAAGCATCAATAAGTCTTGCATAAGAGTTAACTCATAAAGCAATAATTCAAAGTAAAGGTATTGAAACAACACAAAAGAAGATTAAGTTTCAGCGGTTGCTTTCAACTTGTAACATGTATATCTCATGGATATTGTCAACATAGAGTAATATAATAAGTGCAATAAGCAAGTATGTAGGAATCAATGCACAGTTCACACAAGTGATTGCTTCTTGAGGTGGAGAGAAATAGGTGAACTGACTCAACATTGAAAGTAAAAGAATGGTCCTCATAGAGGAAAAGCATCGATTGCTATATTTGTGCTAGAGCTTTGATTTTGAAAACATGAAACAATTTTGTCAACGGTAGTAATAAAGCATATGCATCATGTAAATTATATCTTATAAGTTGCAAGCCTCATGCATAGTGTACTAATAGTGCCCGCACCTTGTCCTAATTAGCTTGGACTACCTGGATTATCACCGCAATACATATGCTTTAACCAAGTTTCACAAAGGGGTACCTCTATGCCGCCTGTACAAAGGTCTAAGGAGAAAGCTCGCATTTGTATTTCTCGCTTTTGATTATTCTCAACTTAGACATCCATACCGGGACAACATAGACAACAGATAATGGACTCCTCTTTTAATGCTTTAAGCATTTGACAACAATTAATTCTTTTCTCATTAGAGATTTGAGGATGTTTGTCCAAAACTGAAACTTCCACCATGAATCATGGCTTTAGTTAGCGGCCCAATGTTCTTCTCTCACAATATGCATGCTCAAACCATTCAACTCGGTGTAGATCGCCCTTACTTCGGACAAGACGAACATGCATAGCAACTCGCATGAAATTCAACATTGAGTTGATGGCGTTCCCCGATGAACATGGTTATCGCACAACAAGCAACTTAATAAGAGATAAAGTGCATAATTACATATTCAATACCACAATAGTTTTTAAGCTATTTGTCCCATGAGCTATATATTGTAAAGGTGAATGATGGAATTTTAAAGGTAGCACTCAAGCAATTTACTTTGGAATGGCGGGAAAATACCATGTAGTATAGGTAGGTATGGTGGACACAAATGGCATAGTGGTTGGCTCAAATATTTTGGATGCATGAGAAGTATTCCCTCTCGATACAAGGTTTAGGCTAGCAAGGATTATTTGAAACAAACACAAGGATGAACCGGTGCAGCAAAACTCACATAAAAGACATATTGAAAACATTATAAGACTCTACACCGTCTTCCTTGTTGTTCAAACTCAATACTAGAAATTATCTAGACCTTAGAGAAACCAAATATGCAAACCAAATTTTAGCATGCTCTATGTATTTCTTCATTAATGGGTGCAAAGCATATGATGCAAGAGCTTAAACATGAGCACAACAATTGCCAAGTATCACATTACCCAAGACATTTATAGCAATTACTACATGTATCATTTTCCAATTCCAACCATATAACAATTTAACGAAGAAGAAACTTCGCCATGAATACTATGAGTAGAAACCAAGGACATACTTGTCCATATGCTACAGCGGAGCGTGTATCTCTCCCATAAAATGAATGCTAGGATCCATTTTATTCAAACAAAACAAAAAACAAAAACAAACTGACGCTCCAAGAAAAAGCACATAAGATGTGGCCGAATAAAAATATAGTTTCAGGGGAGGAACCTGATAATGTTGTCGATGAAGAAGGGGATGCCTTGGGCATCCCCAAGCTTAGACGGTTGAGTCTTCTTGATATATGCAGGGGTGAACCACCGGGTGCATCCCCAAGCTTAGAGCTTTCACTCTCCTTGATCATGTTGCATCATACTCCTCTCTTGATCCTTGAAAACTTCCTCCACACCAAACTCGAAACAACTCATTAGAGGGTTAGTGCACAATATAAATTGACATATTCAGAGGTGACACAATCATTCTTAACACTTCTGGACATTGCATAATGCTACTGGACATTAGTGGATCAAAGAAATTCATCCAACATAGCGAAAGAGGCAATGCGAAATAAAAGGCAGAATCTGTCAAAACAGAACAGTTCGTATTGACGAATTTTAAAATGGCACCAGACTTGCTCAAATGAAAATGCTCAAATTGAATGAAAGTTGCGTACATATCTGAGGATCACTCACGTAAATTGGCATAATTTTCTGAGTTACCTACAGAGAATTAGACCCAGATTCGTGACAGCAAAGAAATCTGGAACTGCGCAGTAATCCAAATCTAGTACTTACTTTTCTATCAACGGCTTAACTTGGCACAACAAAACACAAAACTAAGATAAGGAGAGGTTGCTACAGTAGTAAACAACTTCCAAGACACAAAATAAAAACAAAGTACTGTAGGTAAAAACATGGGTTGTCTCCCATAAGCGCTTTTCTTTAACGCCTTTCAGCTAGGCGCAGAAAGTGTGTATCAAGTATTATCGAAGGGTGGTGCGTCAACCTTATCATTCAAGGAGGAGGATTCTTCAACAGAATTTACCTTCGTACCTTGTGGAGCTCTTTCCGCGTGCCATTCAGAGTAGTTGATCATCATATTATCAAGAAGCCTTATTGCTTCACCAAGAGTGATGGACATAAAGGTACCTCCAGCAGCTGAATCCAATAAATTCCGTGAAGAAAAATTTAGTCCTGCATAGAAGGTTTGGATGATCATCCAAGTAGTCAGTCCATGGGTTGGGCAATTTTTAACCAGAGATTTCATTCTTTCCCAAGCTTGAGCAACATGTTCGGTATCTAATTGTTTGAAATTCATTATGCTACTCCTCAAAGATATAATTTTAGCAGGGGATAATATCCACCAATAAAAGCATCCTTGCATTTAGTCCATGAATCAATACTATTCTTAGGCAGAGATAGCAACCAATCTTTAGCTCTTCCTCTTAATGAGAAAGGAAACAATTTTAGTTTAATAATATCACCATCTACATCTTTATATTTTTGCATTTCACATAGTTCAACAAAATTATTAAGATGGGCAGCGACATCATCGAACTAATTCCAGAAAATTGATCTTTCATAACAAGATTCGAGTAAAGCAGGTTTAATTTCAAAGAATTCTGCTGTAGTAGCAGGTGGAGCAATAGGTGTGCATAAGAAATCATTATTATTTGTGGTTGTGAAGTCACACAACTTAGTATTTTCAGCGTTGGCCATTTTAGCAATAGTAAATAAAGCAAACTAGATAAAGTAAATGCAAGTAAACTAATTTTTTTGTGTTTTCGATATAGCAAACAAGATAGCAAATAAAGTAAAACTAGCAACTAATTTTTTTATATTTTGATTTAGTGCAGCAAACAAAGTAGTAAATAAAATAAAGCAAGACAAAAACAAAGTAAAGAGATTGAGAAGTGGAGACTCCCCTTGCAGCGTGTCTTGATCTCCCCGGCAACGGCGCCGAGAAAAAGATGCTTGGTGCGTAGTTGACGTGTGAGTTAGAAATCTTTGTGGTGTAGCTTTTCTTCGGTTCCCGGCAACGGCGCCGGAAAAAGAGCTTGATGGCGTGTATTTCACACGTTCATTGGGCAACCCCAAGAGGAAGGTATGATGCGCACAGCAGCAAGTTTTCCCTCGAGAAAGAAACCAAGGTTTATCGAACCAGGAGGAGCCAAGAAGCACGTTGAAGGTTGATGGCGGCGGGATGTAGTGCGGCGCAACACCGGAGATTCCGGCGCCAACGTGGAACCTGCACAACACAACCAAAGTACTTTGCCCCAACGAAACGGTGAGGTTGTCAATCTCACCGGCTTGCTGTAACAAAGGATTAACCGTATTGTGTGGAAGATGATTGTTTGCAGAGAAAACGATAAAACAAGTATTGCGAGCAGATTTGTATTTCAGTATTAAAGAATGGACCGGGGTCCACAGTTCACTAGAGGTGTCTCTCCCATAAGATAAAAGCATGTTGGGTGAACAAATTACGAGTCGGGCAATTGACAAATAGAGAGGGCATAACAATGCACATACATGACATGATAAGTATAGTGAGATTTAATTGGGCATTACGACAAAGTACATAGACCGCCATCCAACTGCATCTATGCCTAAAAAGTCCACCTTCGAGGTTATCATCCGAACCCCCTCCGAGTATTAAGTTGCAAACAACGAGACAATTGCATTAAGTATGGTGCGTAATGTAATCAACAACTACATCCTTAGACATAGCATCAATGTTTTATCCCTAGTGGCAACGAGCACAACACAACCTTAGAACTTTCCGTCACCGTCCCATGTGTCAATGGAGGCATGAACCCACTATCGAGCATAAATACTCCCTCTTGGAGTTAAAAGTAAAAACTTGGCCAGAGCCTCTACTAGATAACGGAGAGCATGCAAGATCATAAACAACACATGTATAATAACTTGATAATTAACATGACATAGTATTCTCTATCCATCGGATCCCGACAAACACAACATATAGAATTACGGATAGATGATCTTGATCATGATAGGCAGCTCACAAGATCCGACAATGATAGCACAATGGGGAGAAGACAACCATCTAGCTACTGCTATGGACCCATAGTCCAGGGGTAGACTACTCACACATCACACCGGAGGCGACCATGGCGGCGTAGAGTCCTCCGGGGATGATTCCCCTCTCCGGCAGGGGTGCCGGAGGCGATCTCTGGATCCCCCGAGATGGGATCGGCGGCGACGGCGTCTCGGTAAGGTTTTCCGTATCGTGGCTCTCGGTGCGGGGGTTTCGTCACGGAGGCTATTTGTAGGCGGAAGGGTAGGTCAAGAGGCGGCACGAGGGCCCCACACCACAGGGCCGCGCGGCCAAGGGGGGCCGCGCCGCCCTAGGGTGTGGCCCCCTCGTGGCCCCTCTTCGTCTCTCCTTCGGACTTCGGAAGCTTCGTGGAAAAATAGGCCCCGGGCTTTGATTTCGTCCAATTCCGAGAATATTTCTTTACTAGGATTTCTGAAACCAAAAACAGGAGAAAACGGCAAGCGGCACTTCGGCATCTTGTTAATAGGTTAGTTCCAGAAAATGCACGAATATGACATAAAGTGTGCATAAAACATGTAGATAACATCAATAATGTGGCATGGAACACAAGAAATTATCGATACGTCGGAGACGTATCAGCTGCTCATACGATGTGAGTTTCTGGACCATGTGCGACAGTGAACTGTACTCTACGTGGAAAGCCAGATCCTTGATCGGCGTGGCGAGGCCCAAAACTGCCAGATCGACTGCTTCCTTTTCAGTTAAACGAACCGAATAACATCGGTTCCTAACAGTTCTGAAACGTTGAATATATTCTGACACCGTTTCTCCCCGCTTCTGCCTGTGTTAGATCAGCAATGCCAGCTTCGGTAGCTTCTGAGTGATACTGGACATGAAACTGTTCTTCCAGCTGCTTCCACGTGCGGACTGAGTTTGGTGGCAACGAGGTGTACCACCCAAAGGCTGATCCCGTAAGAGATTGTGCAAAAAACCTTACACGTAATGGATCTGATGCTGAAATCATGCCCAGCTGTGCCAAATATCGGCTCACGTGTTCTATTGAGCTAGACCCTTCTGCTCCATTGAATTTTGAGAATTCAGGGAGCCGATATTTGGGTGGCAGCGGGATCAAGTCATACTCGTCCGGGTACGGCTTGGAATAGCCGATTGTTTTCCTCTTCGGCAAGATGCCGAACTGATCTCTCAAGATGGTGCTGATTTGTTCCATGGTATTAGGTGTAGGGACCGAGCTCTCATGACTCGTTCCGGTAGCATATTTAGCTAGCCATGCCTGCTTGTCGGCGTCTGCTCCAGAAATCCCTGCTGGTGCAATCTGGTTCGTGCGCGCCAAAGTATTGCAGTCCGGCACGTATGTGCACACGTATCCATGTGGGATCTCCTTAGGCGGCTCATACAGGAATTGGCAATCACCAGGATCGCCTCCATCCTTGTAGACGACGTACGCCGGCGAACCCTGTGGCTGCGGGGCCGCAAGTGCGAATGGTAGCGGCGGTTTGATTTGGAACGGTATCTCTCCCCGGTGAGTCCCTAGGGTAGGTCCTGATGGAGAATACTGATGCTTCATGATTTCCTGCACCACACGAACCGCAACGCGCTCGAAAGCGTTCACCAAGCTCTCAGAATGGCGGTGTAGAGAATGAGCCACCATGTAATTAAGTTCCCGACGCAGAGCTCTGGTGCGTTCCTCTGAAGGGGTAGACAGGTCCACTTCATCAAGAACACCTTCGGGGGAGAACCCCTTCCACCTTATGCCATGTGAACGGGTCCTCATGAAGGAGCCGATGAGATCGGCTTCCAAGATGGCTTTCATCTCATCATATTTCTTCTTTTGCTCTTCAGGCAGATCGGCGTACGTGACTGGTTCGCCCACCACCTCATCGGCGGCTTTTGACATGGTTGCTGCAGATGTCGACGTAGTTGTTGTTGTAGAATGTCCCACCGGGCGTGCCAGAATGTGTTGCCTACCAAAAACCCACCGGCGAGCAGCGACGGGCAACACCGTAGAGCCGGGAGGCTTCCAGGACTGCGGTGGATCCTGGTCCCTCGGGCGACGGCCCGCAATGCCTCTGGCGCACGTCCTGGCGGTTGCGAGGGCGTGCCACCTGACCTATACCTGGTCAGGAAGGTGATGGATTGCTTCGACTAGTTTCCTGCATGGAAAACACGTAAACATTAAATACGAGCCCCGATCGGCTCTTAAGTTGTTCTGTGGATCGGCTCAAAGAGCCGATTGCCCCATGGTTCACGTTAGATTTATAATGACATGGGGATCCTGCCTTATCGATATCAAGCTAAACTGATCTACGATAGTCTAGGGTTTTCACCGCATAACCGGAACATCCTACGCGTAATTGAGCCTAGCAGATACGTAAGATGATGGAATACCAGCCCTAACGAGGCCTAAAAACCAACATGAAGTTGATCCCCGGAACAATCCCTTTAGGGCTTAATAAACCACACCTTACGCACTACCGGATCGTTCAACCCGTTTGTAAGGCCTAACCATGCAGATATCAAACTAATCCTTGTAGAACAAGGAACGACTATAACATATCGGATCTACTAAACAAAGATAAAGCAAGATGCTGCCCTTACACCTAAGATAGGTGCAATGGCAGCTAGATATCAAGGGGTAGCGTAGCTAAGCAAGTATATCGTGAAAGCATCGACGTCAGCCCCAAAACATCTAAGATAAGGGTGTTGCTCGCCATCAAAAAGGCTTCAGCACGAGCAACACCAATGACGAATAAACGGATACTGCCTAGATCGCAAGATGCGATCTAGGCAGCATGTTGCTTACCCGGGAGAAACCCTCGAAACAAGGGGTGGCGATGCGCCTAGATTGATTTGTTGTAAACGTGATCGTCCTCCTTTCTCAATAACCCTAGATACATATTTATAGTCCGTAGACTTTCTAACTTGGGAATAAACCCAATTGTGTACGAGCTAAACTCTATCTCTTAATTCTAACCGACACGTAACCTACTATAATTTACAGATACACGGGCAATCTAGCCCAAATTCACGCACAAGGCCGGTTTAGAGACACTTCATACACATGTCCTCTAAGCCCATCGTCGACCACGGCCCATCTCCTGCTCTGGCTAAATTCTGGTGATAACACATCTTCAAATGCTTTGCGTGTTCTTCTTTGTCTTTGGAATATATCAGAATGTCATCAATGAACACTATCAGAAACTTGTTCAAGTACTTCATGAATATCTTGTTCATCAATTTCATAAAAATAGTTGGTCCATTTGTTAGTCCAAATGATACCACCAAGTATTCATGGTGTCCATACCTTGATACAAACGCTGTTTTCGGAACATCTTCCTTCTTGATCTTGATTTGATGGTGTCATGACCTTAAACCTATCTTCGAGAAGACTCCTGCTCCTTGAACTTGATCAAATAGATCCTGTATTCTGGGTAAAGAATATTTGTTCTTGATTGTTACATTGTTGAGATTCCTATAATCTCCACACATTCTTCTACCTCCATCTCTCTTATCCACAAACATAACTGGTGTTCCCCACGGTGACACACTTTCTTGGATAAATATTTTCTCTTCCAGTTCATCAGTCTGAGCTTTCAACTCCACCAACTCCTTGGGTCCCATATTATATGGTGGTTGAGCTATTGGTGTTGTTCCTGGAATCAGATCTATTGTGAATTCTATCTCCCTATCGGGTGGCATACCCGGTAATTCCTTGGGAAATACATCTTGAAACTCATTCACCGATGGAATTTCTTCAACCTTTGCCTCCTTCAGGCTGTTTAATTCCGATCCTATCTCCAATTGAGTGTACTTATCTCCCTGAAATACTATCTGACCTCCAATGCAATTGCGGAGTGATAATGTTTTTTCTCCACAGTTGATCACTGCTCCATTCTCCGTCAACTAGTCCATCCCTAAGATGACTGATATGTCCTTCATGGGAATGATGAATAGGTCTGCGAAATACACACAGTCACATAGGGTCATGACTTGTGCCTCTTTCCCGTGGGTTACTAAGATCGTTCCCCCCGCGGATAAGACAGTTATGGGATATTCTAGTTTTGAACATCTAATCCCATATTTTTCCACAAATTGCCGTGCAAGGAATGAAGTAGTTGCTCCAGTATCAAATAGTACTTTGCCAGGATGAGTAAGAATACTGAGCGTACCTAGGACTGCTTGATTCGACTCTCCAGCTAGCTCCAAGGTTGTGCAATTCATCTTTCCATACGGCTTGCCCCTCTTGTTGTTGTTGTTGTTGTTGTTGTTGTTGTTGTTGTTGTTGTTGTTGTTGTTGTTGTTGTTGTTGTTGTTGTTGTTGTTGTTGTTGTTGTTGTTGTTGTTGTTGTTGTTGTTGTTGTTGTTGTTGTTGTTGTTGTTGTTGTTGTTGTTGTTGTTGTTGTTGTTGTTGTTGTTGTTGTTGTTGTTGTTGTTGTTGTTGTTGTTGTTGTTGTTGTTGTTGTTGTTGTTGTTGTTGTTGTTGTTGTTGTTGTTGTTGTTGTTGTTGTTGTTGTTGTTGTTGTTGTTGTTGTTGTTGTTCCACTCTCTCTTGATGTATCCCCTCTGCCCACAGTTACTGCAGATTATCTGGGATTTTGGGTTCTGATTTGGACCTCCACGGTTGTTTTGGTTCCCGGCAGGTCGGTATCGTGGTTTGGAACTTCTATCCAGTGTTGGTCTAGAGATTGGGTACTTCCTTGGATCTATACAAGCCCTCTTCCTCCTATCCTCTTGAACCTGCTTGTAGTCATCCTCGAAAGTGATTGCCAAGTCAATCAGGTCCTGGAACTCTGCGGTCCGTGCTAACCTCAGTTGCATCTTCATATAAGGATTCATGCCTTTCATGAACCTCTTCTTTCTTTTCTCATCTGAATTAACCTCCTCTGGTGCATACCTAGCCAAACGATTGAAATCACGAACATACTGCATGATTGGTGCAGTGTTCTGTTGTAGCTCTTCAAACTCCCTCTTCTTCAACTGTCGGGGGGATGGCCCCCGGTAGGTCAAGAGTGTGCCAAGCTTGGCTAAGTAAGATAGCCAGAAACTGGTTTACACAGGTAATCCAGACATGGTCGTTTCTAACTAAAGATACCGGAAAACCGGCATAAGATACTGGTTTGAAGGTCGTCTAGGTTGAGCAATCCGGTATACCCAAGGGGTATACCGTAAACGGTGATACCGGCATAAACTAAACCGGATTAAAGAATAAACCGTATTATGATGGCTTAGTTTAACAGTGTTGGATGAAACAATTTGGTATACCAGGAGGGGTATACTGGAGTAAAGGCAATCGGTGATATCTAAGCCGGAGATATGCCCAAGAGGAGAAATTGAGATACAAAGGGTAAGAAGTTGGTCCTCACGGATAAAGATACCGGAAAACCGGCATAAGTTACCGGAGATCCAGCATAGGCTCAACTGTAGCATGTCGGCACTCCGGTCAAAGATTCCTTCAAGGACTAAAGGACAAGATGAGTGAAGCACTTCAGCTTTAATCGAAGCCCTGACTCCAAAGCAGAGGATGACGTAAAAGAAACCGGACGAGGTCACCAGCCTCTGATTAAAGACAGAAGCATCGTCACTGGGGCCAAAGAAGCTTTATAAAGTAGCTTAGGTCATCTAAGATGCCATTAGGGTTTCTTCCCTTGTAAGCCACCTCTCCCCTATATAAGGAGAGGAGGCACACCCCTGCGCGGGACAGACATAGAGAGAGAGAGAGTTCATACGAGAAGAGACCGATCTAGTAGCGAATAGAGGGAGGTCTAGTACCGTACATCTTCAACCTCTGGCCCTTAGCCAAGTTCATCAATACTATCCGGAGTTCAACCTCTCTCTTTTCTTCTTAACCTCACCCTCACCCGGATCCTCAAGCGTACATTCGGGCCCAACTTAAGCCATCCCATGGCATCTGCCGTTCCACCACGACGACATCAACTCCACCATGCTTTCCGGAACATGAGCATCCTGGAACTTCTTCTTGAATTCCTCCCATGTGAACACCTTCTCCGGTGGGTGTACAGCGACAACATTTTCCCACCATGAAGCTGCAGTCCTGATAAAATATAGGTGGCATACCTAATCTTTTCCTCATCATTGCATTCCACCGTTCTTAACTTCCTTTCAATATCCATCAACCAATCTTCTGCATCCATTGGTTCTGGAGCTGATGCAAAAGGTAGTGGTCTTGCATTTTAAAAGTCTGATAGGGTTACACCTCTGCCTTCATTTCCCTTGTCGTTGATGACTTGAGCAAAGAAATCTTGCATGTTCTTGTTTTGATTTTCCTGGTACCTCCTCCTATCTTCTTCCATTGATCTCATGTACTGCAGGAAATTTGGATGCATCATAGGATGTGGTGGTGGTGGTGCATTTTCCATTCTGGCTGCTGCGTCTGCTTCTTCCTTTTCTCTCGCCTCCCGCTCTCTTCGAGCATCTTCGGTCTCAACTAACTCCATATCCCCCTAGTCATGTAACAAAGAGTGATACTCATAATTACACCATGCAAATGTTTTCTGAGCTCAACTCATTGCCCATAACTAGTCACACAATGAAATCAAGAAGCAAATTAAACAAACATTTATTATGTATATACACCGTATATAACATAAAATTACACACATATATTACATGTGGCGTATATAACCACTTATTTTGGCTCAAAGCCCAAGCAAATGGAAATTTAAAATACGTCTTAGTACAATACCATCTATACTACATTATTCCTCTCGCGAGTACTACTCCTCATCATCTCCGTTTGTCTCTGTGTACATTCCTGGAGTCCATCTGGTACAACGGTTAGTATTCCGAACACCATCCGGAACATAAGTCCTTCCAGTTGGAATGTAGTCTGTATCGGACGAAGTGCCGATACAGAGATCTGTCATGCCGAAATAGCTGGACAGTGATTCGTATGTATCCTCAGCAGGATACACACCTCCCATATTCGCCATCCATGGAGGGTTTCTATCCACTTTCCTCCTCATCTTCTTCTTTTTCTTCTTCTTCACTCCGGAACTCTCACCTACCTCGTATTGAGATGTGTTGGTTACTCCCATCTCCAAATCAAGAGAAATGGAGTTGGTATCCTTCTCACTTAGCCCGAAGTGTCGGTTAATATACTGGTTAACCTCGCCTCCTTCATCTTCTGTATCACACAGAATAGGTTCTTCTTCATCTCCAAAGGGTTCCCCGAAACGCCAACCAGTCGAGTTATCGATTGGTGACTCCGAGCAAGCTAGGTTTCCCGAAGCATCTCCCCCATATCCTGCGTCATATGACTCTGACACATGTGGATAATGTGGAACAAAGTTGGGTGTAGGTGGTTCTGACTTTGGCACCTGGTCACTCAAATCTATAAAGCTGTTTAGGCTGAAGTAAGGTGTTGTATGTTGGGGTTGTTCCCTAAGATCATGCATTCGAGCCTGGACTTTGTCAGGATCCGTGAACTAAGAAAGCATATGTGTGACTTCCTCCACCATCTTCATGTGCAGTAGGTACATCGTAGTCAGCAAGGACTTGCAACTGTCCCTGTGCTGGGCTACTACTTCAGGATGTTTGTGTGCCATGAGTAGATGATTCAGAGAAGGATCCTCATCTTCCTCAACATGAGGCACATGAGAATACTCTGAACACAAGAGCTCTACGGATTTGTGTTGCCTGATTTCGAGAATTTCCTTAAAGATGGCCATGTGGTACGCCATTGTGAGTGTTTTGGCTTCTCCATATGGCATAATACGACTCAACTCCAGTGTTTTAGGTAGTTGTACTAAGACTCTGCACTTGGCTACTATCTCTCCATCATAGTAGATGTACTTGAGAACAGGAATCCTAGTTTCGCAATGAAGTTCCTTCAGCATCCCACGCAGGAGATCTGTAAGACTTCCATCATAATCGCCAAGCCAGCCTTCAACCTTCCTTAACGTCCTCTTTGGAAAAGTGTATGCCATTCTGGCTGTATACATGAGTAAAATATTAGTAATGGTGATGCATCATAATAGTAATAATAAAGAATTATCGCACTAAAAGATATGATTTTGCTATTCTCAAGTGAATAAACATCATATTTCTAGAGAATTCTTTACTATTCCTACTTGACTCCTACAGTCTTTTCCCTTTACTAGGTTTTTCCAACCTAAGGTCGCAACATTTACTCTGATACCAGCTGCGGTGACCCAGCATACCACTGCATGTTGTAGTATACAAGTCGTTGATATGATCTTCATGAAGGGACTTCTTCACAAATATCACATCCCTCAGAGTGGTACAACAGAAACATTGCAGGTCATAACACTCCAGATTATATTACAAACATGGTCTTAACAACTTGGTATTCGCACAGGTCCATGAGAATACCTTATGATACTAATATAGAACTCTTACAACTCATAATAAAGTTCAAACTGAGCTCAGCAACTTATTTAAGTATGCCACTAAGCTGCTCGGCTCTAAGATAATTATGGTAGAACACTACTCCTTCGCCTCATTGTTGTCCACCCCGTAGACTATTCTGTAGTCCACGCTTTCTACTCCTTCGGACAGATCAGGTTCCTCGTAGACCAGTTCGTAGTCCCCTTCCGGTGCTCCGTCGTTGGCCTCCAACTCATTGTCACAGTCTAGCAAGGGCGTCGAAAGAAAGTGAGTACAGAGGTACTCAACAAGTTCAAAAGAGAAAAAGTGTTTAATGCACTAGCTATGACCATTGATTAGAAAATCTCAGGTCAATGCATGTTTCGAAAACATTTCTTCAAAAGGTTCATTTTATATTGGAAACTATGCCCGCCAGTCTTAACAGGTTGACCAGAACTTCACGGAGTTCCTTTCCTCCCGCGTTCATAGTTCCCTTTCCAGAACTCGGAGTGACAAGCCACAATTTAAAACACTCTACACAGGTGCGTTACTTTTCCCATAAGAGAACTTATCCTTGTTGCCAACCGGGCGTACTGTCCTGTCCACACTTCCTTGGTGTGAGGCCCGGCATAAGAACCAAGCCAATCACTGCCTTCTCCGCGACCCTGCAGACCCACCCTATTGTAAGTATGTACTGCTCTTTATCTATAGGTACACCGACCGAGACATTTTTCTCACCTATACCATTAAGGTAGACCGTTCTGAACAATTCTTATGCCCTACCCTATACACCATAGGTAGACCAACCGAGACAACCCTTACAATCCATCACAGACCTTTAGTAAGTCTGCCCTCTCCTGTATCTAATTGTAGACCGTTACGGACCACTCTCCTCACCAATAGATAGACGGATCCAGGCAACCCTTATCACTAGTCCGTTGGTATGCAAGAGGGAAAAGATACAACAGACTTCCCCAGAGCCATTATAGATCTTATGGTTAACGTGAAATGTACGGCGCTAGAATCACTAGACGGCATTGGTGATTAGTCCTAAATGATTAGAACCCTTGCAATGGAACCTCCACCATCAACACATACCATGGTTCCATTTCCCGCCACATAGTCATATTCATAATTGGAAAAGTAACCTTTTATTTACAATACAGGAGTGATAAGTATATAGCTTTGCAAGTAAATTGATAGAACATAATCAAGATGGAATGAGCAAGAGTGAACTTTCCTGGTGACTGCGAGATAGTGCAGTTCGATGCGTTGGATGGAACCTGGACCTCGGGTTCTGTAAAGAAGCATCATTGTACGGTAAGGACAATGTTATGAAATCCAAATGATGCATGCATGGGTGCATTATTTTATGTTGAATCCCTTTCCCCAGAGTTCTTATTAAAATTTGGATGGATTAGGTTTAGTATTAATATTCATGCCTTAGGCAGTAATTTATAATCCGTTTATATTGTTTTTCTTATAAAAAAAGGTTTAGGATTAATAGAATTTTCCTTTGGAAAATATTAACCTTAAATAAAAAAAGGTTAATAATAAAAGAATATTTCTCTTTTTGGAAATATGGAATTTTGGAAATTTTAAAGTTATTGAATTTTCCTTGATTTTATATATCCAAGGAAATTGCAAATTTGAATTTTCCATTAAGAATTAATATCCAAAATTCTAAAATTTAATTCTCATTAATTATTTCATTTCGTATTTTATTTTGGTTAAAGAACATTTTCTATGAATTATTCATATTTTTCTTCAATTTTTGGAGTTACTTTGGATTTATTTGCAATTTTTATAGTATAGGATTTCAATTCAAATTTGAATTAAATCAAACCCTATGTCAAATGACTAAAATACCCCTATGGGTCCTACTGGTCAGACCACCTGGTCGAATCGGACCAACTCGGCCCGAGACGGCCGTGTCGGCCCACTCCGTGGCGATGGCATCGCCGCCATGGTTGTCGCCACGCTCCGGCCGTCTCCGCCCACGCCAGCGGCATCGCACAAACCGCCGCGCAATGATCTGTCGATCTATCTGCATGGTTTTGTCGACTCCTTCCTCCTACTCCTCCAGATCGCCACCCTGCTAGATCCGGAGGCAAATCGACTCCGGCGATTGGTGGTCTCCGGCGAGTTGTAGTCCTCGTCGTCGACGCTAGCGTGCTGCTGGGACTGACCTAGCGCGGTGATGCATCAAAATCGCATGTGCCGTCGTCCCCAGGGTGAAGTGTGATACGTCTCCAACGTATCTATAATTTCTTATGTTCCATGCTAGTTTTATGACAATACCTACATGTTTTACTCACACTTTATATCATTTTTATGCATTTTCCGAGACTAACCTATTAACAAGATGCCGAAGCGCCAGTTCCTGTTTTCTGCTGTTTTTGGTTTCAGAAATTCTACACAGGAAATATTCTCGAAATTGGACCCACGAACACAGAAGTCGATATTTTACCGAGACGGACCCAGAGAGCCAGAGAAGGGCCATAGGGGGGCCAAGGGGCCCCCACCCCATAGGGCGGCGTGGCCGGGCGCACCCCCGCGCCGGGGTGTGGGGAGCCCACCTCGGGACTCCCCCGACGCTGCCTCTTCGCCTATATATTCCTTCGTATCGGAAACCCTAGTACCGAGAGCAAAAATACGAGAAAAGTTCCAGAGACGCCGCCGCCGTCAACCCCATCTCGGGGGGTTCTGAAGATCTCCTCCGGCACCCTGCCGGAGAGGGAAATCATCACCGGAGGGCTCTACATCACCATGCTCGCCTCCGGACTGATGCGTGAGTAGTTCATCCTTGGACTATGGGTCCATAGCAGTAGCTAGATGGTTGTCTTCTCCTATTATGCCATCATGTTTAGATCTTGTGAGCTGCCTATCATGATCAAGATCATCTTATTGTAATGCTACATGTTGTGTTTGTTGGGATCCGATGAATATGGAATACTATGTCAAGTTGATTATTGATCTATCATATATGTTATTTATGATCTTGCATGCTCTCCGTTGCTAGTAGAGGCTACGGCCAAGTTGATACTTGTAACTCCAAGAGGGGGTATTTATGCTAGATAGTGGGTTCATGCCTCCATTGAATGCGGGACGAGTGACAAAAAGTTCTAAGGTTGTGGATGTGCTTGTTGCCACTAGGGATAAAACATCAATGCTTTGTCTAAGGATATTTGTATTGTTTACATTACGCACAGTACTTAATGCAATTGTCTGTTGTTTGCAACTTAATACTGGAAGGGGTGCGGATGCTAACCCGAAGGTGGAATTTTTAGGCATAGATGCATGCTGGATGGTGGTCTATGTTCTTTGTCGTAATGCCCTAAGTAAATCTCATAGTAGTCATCATGATATGTATTTGCATTGTTATGCCCTCTCAATTTGTCAATTGCCCAACTGTAATTTGTTTACCCAACATGTTATTTATCTTATTGGAGAGACACCACTAGTGAACTGTGGACCCCGGTCCATTCTTTTACATCTGAAATACAACCTACTGCAATCATCGTTCTCTTTTGTTTTCTCGCAAGCAAACATAATTTTCCACACCATACGTTTAATCCTTTGTTTTCAGCAAGCCGGTGAGATTGACAACCTCACTTGTTAAGTTGGGGCAAAGTATTTTGATTGTGTTGTGCAGGTTCCACGTTGGCGCCGGAATCCCCGGTGTTGCGCCGCACTACACTCCTTCACCAACAACCTTCACGTGGCCTTCATCTCCTACTGGTTCGATAACCTTGGTTTCTTACTGAGGGAAAACTCGCTGCTGTACTCATCATACCTTCCTCTTGGGGTTCCCAACGGACGTGTGCTTTACCGTCACAAGCAGCTACTTTTCTGGCGCCGTTGCTGGGGAGATCAAGACACGCTGCAAGGGGAGTCTCTCACACCCAATCTCTTTACTTTGTTCATTGTCTTGCTTTATTTTATTTTCTGTCTTGTTTGCTTTCTTTATATAAAAACACACAAAAATTAGTTACTTGTTTTACTTTATTTAATTCGGTTTTGCTTTATTTATTTTTATTATTGAAAAAATGAGTAGTCCTGAAGTTGAAGTTCGTTCGTTTAAGCAACAAGGGGGGGAAAGTTTTAAAGATGCTTGGTATAGAATTAGTGATGCTCATCATAGGTGCACTAAGAAACACTCCACTATTATCCTCCTTAGGAACTTTTATATTGGTATCTCTAGCTGGAATAGGTATGTTCTTGATACTCTTACAAGGGGTAATTTCCTAGGTACTCCTACTTCAGAAGCTAGTTGCATTATTGAGAGTCTAGTTGGAATACCACCTGTTAATGAAGCTAAAATTGAAATCTCTCTTGAGGATGTCATGAAAAAGTTGGAGGCCATAGAGAAAAATCTTCCTAGTGTTGAGACTAAATTGGGAATATTACTTGATAATACTGATAAACTTGATAAATCTCTAGGAGGAATTAATGAAAGAATTGCTGTCTTAGAAACTTGTGCTATCCATGATAATCAAACCCATAGGATTGGTGAACTTGAATAAGCTATGGGAACTTTGGGTTCAACTTTTTCTTCTCTTAAGTTTAAGGAGAAAGCTTATGTGGGTAAGGAGCAAAAGTTTATGTATGTCTCTAAGATGCCTAAGCCAAAGGATCATTATGAGCTTAAAATTGATAAAATCCTTAGTACCACTATGGGAAATTTAGATAATGGAGCATCTAAGATACCTGTTACGACAAGTTGTGTTTTTAAGGAAAATTATGATGTTGATGCTTCTTCTCTTGATGCTACTTGACTTTCACTTTCTGCGCCTAGATGAAAGGCGTTAAAGAAAAGCGCTTATGGGAGACAACCCATTGTTTTATTTCTGCAATTTTTTTTATATTTGAGTCAAGGTGCTTGTTACTACTGTAGCAATACCTTTGTATCTTTATTTTGTTGCATTGTTGTGCCAAGTAAAGTCTTTGATAGAAAGTTGATACTAGATTTGGATTTCTACGCAGAAACAGATTTTTAGCTGTCACGAATTTGAGTTGTTCTCTCTGTAGAAAAATCTAATATATTGAAAAAATTCATGAGTAATCCTCAGATATGTACGCAACTTTCATTCAACTGGAGCTTTTTCATCTGAGCATGTTAAGTGCCTCGAAAAAATTCGTCTTTTCGGACTGTTCTGTTTTGACAGATTCTGCCTTTTATTTCGCATTGCCTCTTTTACTGTGTTTGAGTGGGTTTCTTTGCTCCATTAAATTTCAGTAACCTTGGGTAATGTCCAGAAGTGTTGGGAATGATTGTGTCCTTGCTGAACATGTGAATTTTTGATTATGCACTAACCCTTTAATGAGATTGCTTTGAGTTTGGTGTGAAGGAAGTTTCCAAGGATCAAGAGAGGAGGATGGTATAATATGATCAAGAAGAGTGAAAAGTCTAAGCTTGGGGATGCCCCCGTGGTTCATCCCTGCATATTTCAAGAAGACTCAAGCATCTAAGCTTGGGGATGCCCAAGGCATCCCCTTCTTCATCAACAACTTATCAGGTCACCTCTAGTGAAACTATATTTTAATTCCGTCACATCTTATGCACTTTACTTGGAGCGTCTGTGTGATTTTATTTTCGTTTTGTTATTTTCATTCTCTGAATAAATCGGATCCTAGCAATCCTTGTGTGGGAGAGAGACACGCTCCGCTTTTTCAATTGAACACTGGTGTTCTTCGTTTTACTTTTAATATTCATGGCAAAAGCTGAAAGCCGCTGCACTTATTGTTATTTGGTTGGAAACAGAAAATGCTTCATGTGGTAGTTGGTATATTGTCTTGAATAATTTGATACTTGGCAATTGTTTTTAGCTCTCAAGTAGATCATGTTTAAGCTCTTGCATCATGTAGTTTAAACCTATTAGTGGAGAACTACCGTAGAGCTTGTTGAAATTTGGTTTGCATGATTGGTCTCTCTAAGGTCTAGATATTTTCTGGTAAAAGTGTTTGAGCAACAAGGAAGACAGTGTAGAGTCTTATAATGCTTGCAATATGTTCTTATGTAAGTTTTGCTGTACCGGTTTATACTTGTGTTTTCTTCAAACAACCTTGCTAGCCAAAGCCTTGTACCGAGAGGGAATGCTTCTCGTGCATCCAAAACCTTGAGCCAAAACCTATGCCATTTGTGTCCACCATAACTACCTACTATGTGGTATTTTTCTGCCATTCCAAGTAAATACTTCATGTGCTACCTTTAAACAATTCAAAACTTTATTACTCTTATTTGTGTCAATGTTTTATAGCTCATGAGGAAGTATGTGGTGTTTTATCTTTCAATCTTGTTAGGCGGACTTTCACCAATGGACTGTTGGCATATACATCCGCTTATCCAATAATTTTGCAAAAAGAGCTGGCAACAGGGTGCCCAGCCCCAATTAATTAACTTTCATTAATAATTCTCTTCACATGTTTTGCCCTGATTTATCAGTAAGCAACTTAATTTTGCAATAGACACTCCTCCATGGTATGTGAAATGTTGGAAGGCACCCGAGGATTCGTTTAGCCATGGCTTGTGAAAGCAAAAGGTTGGGAGGAGTGTCATCTATAAATAAAACTAAAATACATGTGTAAACAAAAGAGAAGAGGGATGATCTACCTTGCTTGGTAGAGATAACGTCCTTCATGGGAGCCGCTCTTTGAAAGTCTGTTTGACAAGGGGGTTAGAGTGCCCACTACCATTCGTTGACAACAACAAACACCTCTCAAAACTTTACTTTTATGCTCTCTATATGATTTCAAAACTTGAAAAGCTCTAGCACATGATTTAATCCCTGCTTCCCTCTGCGAAGGGCCTTTCTTTTACTTTATGTTGAGTCAGTTTACCTACTTCCTTCTATCTTAGAAGCAAACACTTGTGTCAACTGTGTGCATTGATTCTTACATGCTTACTTATTGCACTCATCATATTACTTTGTGTTGACAATTATCCATGAGATATACATGTTCAAAGTTGAAAGCAACTGCTGAAACTTAAATCTTCCTTTGTGTTGCTTCAAAACCTCTTATTAAGAATCTATTGCTTTATGAGTTAACTCTTATGCAAGACTTTTTGATGCTTGTCTTGAAAGTACTATTCATGAAAAGTTTTTGCTATATGATTCAGTTGTTTAGTCATTATCTTTTTGTTAGCAAACTATAGACCATTGCTTCGAGTCACTTCATTCATCTCATATGCTTTACAATAGTATTGATCAAGATTACGTTGGTAGCATGTCACTTCAGAAATTATTCTTTTTATCGTTTACCTACTCGAGGGCGAGTAGGAACTAAGCTTGGGGATGCTTGATACGTCTCCAACGTATCTATAATTTCTTATGTTCCATGCTAGTTTTATGACAAAATCTACATGTTTTACTCACACTTTATATCATTTTATGCATTTTCCGGGACTAACCTATTAACAAGATGCCAAAGCACCAATTCATGTTTTCGGCTGTTTTTGGTTTCAGAAATTCTACACAGGAAATATTCTCGGAATTGGACCCCACGAAGACAGAAGTCAATATTTTGTCGAGACGGACCCAGAGAGCCAGAGAAGGGCCAGAGGGGGGCCCTTCCCACCCCATAGGGCGGCGCGGCCGGGCCCACCCCCGCGCCGGGGTGTGGGGGGCCCACCTCGGGACTCCCCCGACGCTGCCTCTTCGCCTATATATTCCTTCGTATCGGAAAACCCTAGTACCGAGAGCAAAAATACGAGAAAAGTTCCAGAGACGCCGCCGCCGTCAACCCCATCCCGGGGGGTTCTGAAGATCTCCTCCGGCACCCTGCCGGAGAGGGGAATCATCACCGGAGGGCTCTACATCACCATGCCCGCCTCCGGACTGATGCGTGAGTAGTTCATCCTTGGACTATGGGTCCATAGCAGTAGCTAGATGGTTGTCTTCTCCTATTATGCCATCATGTTTAGATCTTGTGAGCTGCCTATCATGATCATGATCATCTTATTGTAATGCTACATGTTGTGTTTGTTGGGATCCGATGAATATGGAATACTATGTCAAGTTGATTATTGATCTATCATATATGTTATTTATGATCTTGCATGCTCTCCGTTGCTAGTAGAGGCTCTGGCCAAGTTGATACTTGTAACTCCAAGAGGGGTATTTATGCTAGATAGTGGGTTCATGCCTCCATTGAATTTGGGACAGTGACAGAAAGTTCTAAGATTGTGGATGTGCTGTTGCCACTAGGGATAAAACAACAATGCTTTGTCTAAGGATATTTGTATGGTTTACATTACGCACAGTACTTAATGCAATTTTCTGTTGTTTGCAACTTAATACTGGAAGGGGTGCGGATGCTAACCCGAAGGTGGACTTTTTAGGCATAGATGCATGCTGGATGGCGGTATATGTTCTTTGTCGTAATGCCCTAAGTAAATCTCATAGTAGTCATCATGATATGTATGTGCATTGTTATGCCCTCTCTATTTGTCAATTGTCCAACTGTAATTTGTTCACCCAACATGTTATTTATATTATTGGAGAGACACCACTAGTGAACTGTGGACCCCGGTCCATTCTTTTACATCTAAAATACAACCTACTGCAATCATTGTTCTCTTTTGTTTTCTGCAAGCAAACATAATTTTCCACACCATACGTTTAATCCTTTGTTTTCAGCAAGTGATGTCTACGCACGCTTCTATTCCTGTAGACAGTGTTGGGCCTCCAAGAGCAGAGGTTTGTAGAACAGCATCAAGTTTCCCTTAAGTGAATCACCCAAGGTTTATCGAACTCAGGGAGGTAGAGGTCAAAGATATCCCTCTCAAGCAACCCTGCAATTACGTTACAAGAAGTCTCTTATGTCCCCAACACACCTAATACACTTGTCAGATGTATAGGTGCACTAGTTCGGCGAAGAGATAGTGAAATACAAGTGATATGGATGAATATGAGTGGTAATAACAATCTGAATAAAATATGGTAGCAAGTAAACGTGCAGTAGAACAGTAAATAAACGGAGTTTCGATGCTTAGAAACAAGGCCTAGGGATCATACTTTCACTAGTGGACACTCTCAACATTGCAATCATAAAGATATACAAATAAGCACTTCACTATGCGATTCTGAATTACTCTTTGGCAAGATAACGAACACTAATTCATCATGTAGGAAACCCTTAAAGATGTATTCCCAAGTACTAATAAACACCCCACGCTGTCACTGTGAGCATTCATAGGAGGTACTAACACACCACAATTTCATACAGACATCCAACTCAAATCATAACTCAGTGAATAAGTATTCTGTGAAATATAGCCTAAGAGACCCACACGGTGCACACACTGTCACCTTTACACACGTGGGACAAGGAGTCTCCGGAGATCACATAAGTAAAATCCACTTGAATAGCATAATGACATCTAGATTACAAAGCTCATCATATGGATCTCAATCATGTAAGGCAGCTCATGAGATCATTGTATTGAAGTACATGGGAGAGAGATTAACCACATAGCTACCGGTAGAGACCTTAGCCTCGGGGGAGAACTACTCCCTCCTCATCATGGGAGACAGCAGCGGTGATGAAGATGTCCTTCCGGGGGCACTTCCCCGTCCCGGCGGCGTGCCGGAACAGAGACTTTTGTCCCCCGAATCTTGGCTTCGCGATGGCGGCGGCTCTGGAACTTTTCTCGTATCGTGGCTTCTCCCTCTAGGGTTTTCGCGACGGAGAACTTAAGTAGGCGGAAGGGCAGCCTCGGAGGGGCCCTGGTGGGGCCACACCATAGGGGGACGCGCCCCACCCCTTGGCCACGCCGCCCTGGAGTGTGGGGCCCCCCTGGCTCCTCTCTGGCCCTTCTTCGGTGCTCTGGAACCTTCCGGGAAAATTAAGATGTTGGGAGTTGATTTCGTCCAATTCGGAGAATATTTCCTTTGTAGGATTTCTGGAACCAAAAGCAGCAGAAAACAGGAACTGGCACTTCGGCATCTCGTTAATAGGTTAGTTCCGGAAAATGCATATAAATGATGTAAAGTGTGTATAAAACATATGTCTATCATCATAAAAGTAGCATGGAACGTAATAAATTATAGATACGTTGGAGACGTATCAGCATCCCCAAGCTTAGTTCCTACTCGCCCTCGAGTAGGTAAACGATAACAAAGATAATTTCTTAAGTGACATGCTATCATACTCTTGATCAATACTATTGTAAAGCATATGAGATGAATGCAGCGATTTGAAGCAATGGTGAAGACAATGAGTAAACAAATGAATCATATAGCAAAGACTTTTCATGAATAATACTTTCAAGACTAGCATCAACAAGACTTGCATAAGAGTTAACTCATAAAGCAATAAATTCTTAGTAGAAAGCTTTGAAACAACACAAAGGAAGATATAAGTTTCAGCGGTTGCTTTCAACTTCAACATGTATATCTCATGGATAATTGTCAACACAAAGTAATATAACAAGTGCAATAGGTAAACATGTAAGAATCAATGCACACAGTTCATACAAGTGTTTGCTTCTAAGATAGAAAGAATGGGTAAACTGACTCAACAATAAAGTAGAAGATAGGCCCTTCGCAGAGCGAAGCATGGATTACTATTTTTGTGCTAGAGCTTTTCATTTTGAAAACATAGAAACAATTTTGTCAACGGTAGTAATAAATCATATGTGTTATGCATAATACATCTTATAAGTTGCAAGCCTCATGCATAGATTACCAATAGTGCTCGCACCTTGTCCTAATTAGCTTGGATTAGCATGGATTATCATTGCATAACATATGTTTCAACCAAGTGTCACAAAGGGGTACCTCTATGCCGCCTATACAAAGGTCTAAGGAGAAAGTTCGCATTGGATTTCTCGCTGTTTGATTATTCTCAACTTAGACATCCATACCGGGACAACTAGACAACAGATAATGGACTCCTCTTTAATGCATAAGCATTCAACAACAGATAATATTCTCATAAGAGATTGAGGATTAATTGTCCAAACTGAAACTTCCACCATGGATCATGGCTTTAGTTAGCGGCCCAATGTTCTTCTCTAACAATATGCATACTCAAACCATTTGATCATGAAAATCACCCTTACTTCAGACAAGACGAACATGCATAGCAACTCACATGATATTCAACAAAGGTATAATAGTTGATGGCGTCCCCAGAAGCATGGTTACCGCTCAACAAGCAACTTATAAGAAATACGATACATAGCTACATATTCTTCACCACAATAGTTTTTATGGCTATTTTCCCATGAGCTATATATTGCAAAGACAAAGGATAGAATTTTAAAGGTAGCACTCAAGTAATTTACGTTGGAATGGCAGAGAAATACCATGTAGTAGGTAGGTATGGTGGACACAAATGGCTTAGTTTTTGGCTCAAGGATTTGGATGCACGAGAAGAATCCCTCTCAATACAAGGCTAGGCTAGCAAGGTTGTTTGAAGCAAACTCAAGTATAAAACGGTGCAGCAAAGCTTACATATGAACATATTGCAAGCATTATAAGACTCTACATCGTCTTCCTTGTTGTTCAAACACCTTAACCAGAAAATATCTAGACTCTAGAGACCAATCATGCAAACCAAATTTTAACAAGCTCTGTGTAGTTCTTCATTAATGTGTGCAAAGTACATGATGCAAGAGCTTAAACATGATCTATATGAGCACAACAATTGCCAAGTATCAAATTATTCAAGACATTATACCAATTACCACATGCAACATTTTCTGTTTCCAACCATATAACGATTAATGAAGCAGTTTCGACCTTCGTCATGAACATTAAGAATAAAGCTAAGAACACCAGTGTTCATATGAACGAGCGGAGCGTGTCTCTCTCCCACACAAACATGAATTTATTCAGAGAATGAAAATAACAAAACGAAAATAAAAGCACACAGACGCTCCAATTAAAGCACATAAGATGTGATGGAATAAAAATATAGTTTCACTAGAGGTGACCTGATAAGTTGTCGATGAAGAAGGGGATGCCTTGGGCATCCCCAAGCTTAGATGCTTGAGTCTTCTTGAAATATGCAGGTATGAACCGCGGGGGCATCCCCAAGCTTAGACTTTTCACTCTTCTTGATCATATTGTATCATCCTCCTCTCTTGACCCTTGAAAACTTCCTCCACACCAAACTCAAAACAAACTCATTAGAGGGTTAGTGCATAATAAAAAAAAACATATATTCAGAGGTGACACAATCATTCTTAACACTTCTGGACATTGCCCAAAGCTTCTGAAAGTTAATGGAACTAAGAAACCCATTAAACATAGCAAAACAGGCAATGCAAAATAAAAGGCAGCATCTGTCAAAACAGAATAGTCCGTAAAGACGAATTTTTTAGAGGCACTTAACTTGCTCAGATGAAAATGCTCAAATTGAATGAAAGTTGCGTACATATCTGAGGATCACGCACGTAAATTGGCAGATCTTTCTGAGTTACCTACAAAGAGGCCTATTGAAATTCGTGACAGCAAGAAATCTGTTTCTGCGCAGCAATCCAAATCTAGTATCAACCTTGCTATCAAAGACTTTACTTGGCACAAAATTGCAATAAAATAAAGATAAGGAGAGGTTGCTATAGTAGTAACAACTTCCAAGACACAACAAAACAGTAGCAAAATAAAAACATGGGTTATCTCCCAAGAAGTGCTTTCTTTATAGCCATTAAAATGGGCTCAACAATTTTAATGATGCTCACATAAGAAATAAGAGTTGAAGCAAAAGAGAGCATCAAGAAGCAAATTCAAAACACATTTAAGTATAACCCACTTCCTATGAAAAGGAGTCTTGTACACAAATAAATTCATGTAGAACAAAGTGACAAGCATAGGAAGATAAAACACAAGTAACTTCAAGATTTTTAGCATATAGAGAGGTGTTTTAGTACCATGAAAATTTTTAAAACCATATTTTCCTCTCTCATAATAATTTCCAGTAGCATCATGAACAAACTCAACAATATAACTATCACATAAAGCATTCTTATCATGAGTCTCATGCATAAAATAATTACTACTCCCAACATAAGCATAGTCATTCTTATTAATTGTAGTGGGAGCAAATTCGACAAGGTAGCTATCATTATCACCATAATCATCAAATATAGGAGGCAAAGTACCATCAAAGTAAATTTCCTCCTCCATGCTTGGGGGACTAAAAATATCATGCTCATCAAAACCAGCTTCCCCAAGCTTAAATTCATCCATTGCATTAGCAATAATAGTGTTCAAAGAGTTCATGCTAATAACATTGCGACAACTATTTTGCAAACAAAGTTCCATGGGTTTTTTAATCTTCTCTTCAAACACCTCATGTCCTAACTCAAGATAAATACTATAAAGATCTCTAATTTTTTTGGTTGTTTTCCATTAAGCCTAACTAGTGTAAACAAGAAACAAAAAGATGCAATTGCAGGATCTAAAGGAAATAGCTTCGAGCACTCTCACACCGGCAACAGTGCTAGGAAATAGCTTAGTAGTCGGAAGATGTGAATACCTTTTACCTTACCTCCCCGGCAACGGCGCTAGAAAATAGCTTGTTGTCCACAACTGGCGCGTGGTTGACGTGGGGGGTAGAAATCTCTGTGGTGTAGCTTTTCTTCGTTCCCCGACAACGGCGCCAGAAAATAGCTTGATGTCTACGCACGCTTCTATTCCTGTAGACAGTGTTGGGCCTCCAAGAGCAGAGGTTTGTAGAACGAGCAACAAGTTTCCCTTAAGTGAATCACCCAAGGTTTATCGAACTCGGGGAGGTAGAGGTCAAAGATATCCCTCTCAAGCAACCACTGCAATTATGATACAAGAAGTCTCTTGTGTCCCCAACACACCTAATACACTTGTCGGATGTATAGGTGCACTAGTTCGGCGAAGAGATAGTGAAATACAAGTGATATGGATGAATATGAGTGGTAATAACAATCTGAATAAAATATGGCAGCAAGTAAACATGCAGTAGAACAGTAAATAAACGGAGTTTCGATGCTTAGAAACAAGGCATAGGGATCATACTTTCACTAGTGGACACTCTCAACATTGCAATCATAAAGGAATATAAATAAGCACTTCACTATGCGATTCTGAATTACTCTTTGTCAAGATAACGAACACTAATTCATCATGTAGGCAAACCTTAAAGATGTATTCCCAAGTACTAATAAACACCCCACGCTCGTCACCGTGAGCATTCATAGGAGGTACTAACACACCACAATTTCATAGAGACATCCAACTCAAATCATAACTCGGTGAATAAGTATTCGTGAAATATAGCCTAAGAGACCCACACGGTGCACACACTGTCACCTTTACACACGTGGGACAAGGAGTCTCCGGAGATCACATAAGTAAAATCCACTTGAATAGCATAATGACATCTAGATTACAAAGCTCATCATATGGATCTCAATCATGTAAGGCAACTCATGAGATCATTGTATTGAAGTACATGGGAGAGAGATTAACCACATAGCTACCGGTAGAGCCCTTAGGCTCGGGGAGAACTACTCCCTCCTCATCATGGGAGACAGCAGTGGTGATGAAGATGGCGGTGGTGTCGATGGACATGCCTTCCGGGGGCACTTCCCAGTCCCGGCGGCGTGCCGGAACAGAGACTTCTGTCCCCCGAATCTTGGCTTCGCGATGGCGGTGGCTCTGGAACTTTTCTCGTATCGTGGCTTCTCCCTCTAGGGTTTTCGCGACGGAGACCTTAAGTAGGCGGAAGGGCAGCCTCGGAGGGGCCCTGGTGGGGCCACAGATAGGGGGGTGTGCCCCACCCCTTGGCCGCGCCGCCCTGGCGTGTGGGGCCCCTGGCTCCTCTCTGGCCCTTCTTCGGTGCTCTGGAACCTTCCGGGGAAAGTAAGATGCTGGGCGTTGATTTCGTCCAATTCCGAGAATATTTCCTTTGTAGGATTTCTGGAACCAAAAACAGCAGAAAACAGGAACTGACACTTCGGCATCTCGTTAATAGGTTAGTTCCGGAAATGCATATAAATGATGTAAAGTGTGTATAAAACATATGTGTATCATCATAAAAGTAGCATGGAACATAAGAAATTATATATACATTGGAGACGTATCAGCAAGCCGGTGAGATTGACAACCTCACTGTTAAGTTGGGGCAAAGTATTTTGATTGTGTTGTGCATGTTCCGCGTTGGCGCCGGAATCCGTGGTGTTGCACCACACTACACTCCTTCACCAACAACCTTCACGTGGCCTTCATCTCCTACTGGTTCGATAACCTTGGTTTCTTAGTGAGGGAAAACTCGCTGTTGTACTCATCATACCTTCCTCTTAGGGTTCCCAACGGACGTGTGCTTTACTGTCACAAGCAACGTGCTGTTCATGGAGTTCGTCGGCGTAACGTCGGCGCCCTCCTTGGACTTGCAGCTGCAACGGACGCGCGGGCACTGCCTCGCCATGCCGTAGCTTCTGCTTCCAGGCGTAGGTATGTCTTCCAGGTCCTCCTCTCTCTCAACTCCTTGACTGTGCGCCTCCAAGCCTCTGCTTCTCACCTTCCTCTTTTCTCCAAGCTTCCTGATGATTCTAGGATCATGCAGGACATTGTTGCTGATGCCCTTGCATCCTATGCTTCCTCTCAGCAAGCCCTAGCCAGCCAAACCATCACTGGTCACTGGCCAAGTGTATGCTACTGCTGTTCATGGCCATGGTTGCTCTGCTCCATTGCTTCTGCCACGCTATGCTATGCCACGCCATGCTTGACGTGCTGCCTAGGCTTACTCGTGCCATGTTCTTGCTTGTCTAGGTCTACTGCAATTCAATTGTTTGCTGGTGATGCTTGCTGTCATTGTTGGCTTTTACCCTGGCACTTGTGATGCCTTTGATGTGCTCATGTGTCTTGTACATGATCCAATTGATCCATTGGATCAACAGATACTAGTGCTAGGCTCTCTGTCTTGCTTGGCTGATGCTCTAGCCATTGGCTAAGCACTCCAGTCCTTGCTGGTTGCCAATTGGTTAGTCTATGATGCTTATTGGTGATTATCTCTCACTCTGAGCGGCTTGTGATGCTACTGGTGCTTTACCAGTGGCTTCTGTGCATGCTTAATGGATAATTAAGTTACTTAAGCTTGCAGTAATACTTGGTTAATTAGTTTTGGTAGCCAGATAGGCATTACTGAAGCAATTGCTTCAGTAATCCTTCTGTGCATGACATGTTGTTGTCATGTATTGATTTCTGTCAGTTATTCTTTGATGAACCATGTGTTGGTTATGATTCAACTGTATAAGTTGTTGCTTAAATGAATTCCATCATGATTTGGAATAAATATTCTTGTCTGAATCAACATGGTAATGAAGACAACTAGCCTTTGTGGCTTAGTTTGCTTATTAAGCTAGTATGTGACCTTAGTAGCTTGCTACTGCATCTGGTTGCATCCTATTTGGCTATTTGGTGGGTTTTATGAAAATATGAACAAACTCCACAGCTAGGAATCATCTAGATGAATGCCCTGTGGTTGCTTTTGATGAAAAATGGGTTAGCCTGATGGTTTAACACACCACATGGTGCTAGGTTAGTTAGTTGGCTACTGTTCTAGGGTTTTAGTGACTTGGATAGCTAGTACTGAATACTTAAGCATATCCAGTGACTATCTTCTCTAGTTTTTGGTCTGGCCTCTTCTGCCTGGCAAATACCAAGTGATGATATACCTAGTGGAGCATCTTCTCCACACCAAGTGTGTATGAGCATGCTTATGATGGATTGGATCATGGGATCCATCCAAGTATGATGTATACCTTGCTCCAGCTCCTAGAAAGATGTTTTGTGTTGATGCAGTGCTTCTGGATGGTTGCTTTGATCACAACCCATCACCTCCTAGCTCCTGGTTTATCAACTCCTTAGGTCACCATGATTTCTGGATGGTTGGTTGGGTTTTGGTGTTTGGTTTATCTGGATAAATGTATGGAAATACCTTACTGGTGGTTATGTGGCTGTTCTTGTTGTTCTTCCTTGATGAACTGATGATTCATCCCTATCTCTAAGCACTGTGCTATTTATAGCACAAGGTGTTGTGCTCCTTGGTCGATAGCACATGTGTGTGTGTGTTGTGTTGTCTTTTGCTCCACTCCTTGCTCAGGATGGTGAACTGCTGCTGTGTTCCCCTTGTCTTTGGTTGGGACTTGCTCCCTGCCTACCAAGGTTATCACTTGCATTTCCATTTCTCTTTACTTCCAAGTGTCAATGACACTTGGTACTGGACAAATTCTTATATTTGCTTATGTTCTATAGGTTTCCAAGATGAATCAAGATTTGGAGAATGACAAGATGATGAATGATGAAGACTTTAGTTTAGAATAAATTCAATTGATGTAATCTTCATTTTCCGTATTTTATTATTCATTAATTCTTGTATATTGGATATTTGAAAGAACATGTCCATTACCCCATGTGTGGTTTTGGTAATTGATGACAATCCCTATGGAATAATGGTTGCATTGAGAATCAATCTTAGGTCAAGTCCATAGCTATGTGTTGGACTCAAGGTTGCAAGATGGAGAAGACGGAGTACAATGACGAAGACGGTGTCGAAGAGAGACGAAAACCGTGTTGAAGATGAAGAGAGATGAAGACGGCGTAGAAGATGAATGAAGACGGTGGCGTGCGTACAATATCGAAGAAGACGGTGGCGTGAATGTTGGAGGAAGACGGTGGCATGAACAAGGTTGATGAGGATAAAGACGGAGCTTGCCGACTCGAGGGGAACGCGCAAGGTTAAGGTTTGTGCTCGATGGGATAGTAGGTCGCATCATCGGAGAGAGCTCAAACCTTGCATGCATTGCATCGTGTTTCTCGGTTCTTCTTGGTTCTTATCCATGAGATGAGTTAGAGCTTGTGTTCATTCTTATGACAAGCTCTAGCTCATCGAAAACGGATTCCGGTTGCATTGGATGTTGCACGCGCAATGGTGATGATTTTCCCGATATACCATATTGAGAGGTTACACCTCTATGACCATGAGAAAATCATCACTCACTCTTTTGCATGATTTCACCTTGTGAGAATGTAGCTCTTGTCGCCCTCTTTCCAACAAAATTGGTTTCATGTCATTCAGAGTTGTCTAGCTCAAGTTATGATTTTTATAGTGCATCATATTTGGAAAAAGAAAAGAAAAACGTTTTGGGCCAGCCCGGTACTACCGCTGATGGTACCAGGCCCAGTACCGCATCAGCCTCCCAAGCATACTGGACCCAGTCCGGTATCAAAGCGGTACTGGGCCGGTAGTATCGTAACAGGACCGGTACCAGACCGGTACCGGGCCCGGTAGTACCGGCCGACCCGTTTATTTTTTTCTTTTCTCCTTTCTTTTTTCTTCCTCCAGCCTCCTCTCTCCTGCCCCTGGGCCGCGGCCAGCCGACCGGTCCAGCACCGTGCCGCTGGCTTGCCCCGCACCTGGGCCGCCGCCCCTTGACCAGCCCGCTCCACCCCGTGCTGGGCCGCCCCTGCGCCAGACGAAGCTGCCGCGCTCGTCTGCCCCGTCCGGGCCTCGATCTCCCACGCGGGATGTCCCGCTCGCACGCGCCGATCGAGGAGGGCGTTGACCCGCGGGGAGAGCCTCGCTCGATCCCGCGCGGGAGCCACGCCTCCCGCTGCTTTGCTTTCCGCCTGCCCCGCTGCATGCTCTGCCAGCCCTGCTGCGCTGCTATTGCATGCACGCTACGCGCCCTGCACACATGCGCTGACCTGCCTTCTCCCTCTCTCATCTTTCCTGCAGAATCGCTTTGCATTTGCTCAGATCTGAACACAAGCGGTAGTACCGCTCCGCGCAGCGGTACTACCGGTTCGGGCCGTTTTTCAACTGTTTTCTGCGCAGTTCGCGCGCAAGCGGTAGTACTGCTTTGACAAGCGGTAGTACCGCTCGGGCGCGAATCTGACCGTTTTCTCAGCTCCAACAACTATATATTGGACCCTCTATTTATACCCCTCTTCCACCTCCGACCCAATCACTTCTTCCCCTCCAGTCTCCCTCCTCCATTGTTGACCTTGAGTTTTTTCTTCCTCCTCTTGATCCCCCCACTATTTCTTGCATATTTTTGGGGGGAAGGAGAGAGGAGACCTAGATCTAGAGCTTAACCAATTGAATCCTTCTCCAAGTGAGGGGATCTTGCTAGATCTAGGTCTTGGAGTTATTTGGTGTTTCTCCACATATTTGTTCTTCCTCCCTTATTCCCCCAATAGCTTTTGTAGCTTTGTTGGAATTTGGGAGAGAAGAACTTGGGCATCTTAGTGGTGTTCTTAGCCATTGCATTAGGTGCATCGGTTTGGGTTCTCTCCGGGGTTTCGATCTCGTAGAGGGCATGTTACCTTAGTGGTGTTGTTGCCTTAGTGGCCTTGTTACCTTAGTGGTGTTCTTGCCTTAGTGGTCTTATCGTTTTTGTGGCGTGGTGGCCTTTGTGACGTTGTAGCCTTTGTGGTGTTGTATCATTTGTGGCCTTGTAGCCTTAGTGCCTTATCGTCTTTGTGGCGTGGTGGCCTTTGTGGCGTTGTGGCCTTTGTGGAGTGTGTTAGCCTTTGTGGTTTTGGAGCCGGTTGTGGCGCGTTGGTGTCTTGGTGGCTTTGTTGCCTGTGTGGCGTGTTGTAGCCTCTTGTGGCCTTGTACTTGAGAGCCTCCGTGTTGTGGAGTTGCCTCAAGCTTGATACTTGGGGTTTTGCCCAAGCTTGTACGGGTTCGGTGACCACCCTCAAGGGTCCCTTAGTGGATCGAGGCTTTCCCCTTGGTGGGAAAGGCTCGAGGAGATACGGTGGCCCTAGTGGCTCATTGGAGTGCCTTGTGCCTCCACACCGCTCCAGACGGAGACGTAGCACCCTTGGGTGTGAACTTCGGGTTACATCGTCGTCTCCTCGTGCACCGGTTACTTCTCATCCCGAGCTTCTTTACCTATGCGCTTTACCTTGTTATATCTACCTTGCTTGATGTGCTATACCTAGCTTGTTATCACCTTGTTGCTCATCGTGCTAGCATAGGTTGTTAGTGCTCTTAGGCAAACCCCTTGTTGATAGGCTTTGAGCTAAACTAGTAAACACATGTGTAGTTTTATTCCGCCTAGTTTAGCTCTCAAGTAGAAGTTTTTATACACCGCCTATTCACCCCCCCCTCTAGGCGACGTCCTAGTACATTCAATTGGTATCACAGCTAGGGCTCTCTTATCTTGTTGGGCTTCACCGCCTAGAGAGTATGACGTCAGCTAGAAGATTAGTACACATTTCCACCTTTACATTTGATGGCACTAATTATGATGCTTGGAAATTCTACATGCTTGATTATTTTAGGGGCATGAACCCACATGTGGAGAAAATTCTTGATATGGGTTTTTCTCCTCCTAAGGATCCACAAAATCCAACTTTTGAGGAGAAGAAAAACTCTTATCTAGATGCTCAAGCTACTAAAAGTGCTTTGCCATGTTGTGAGTCATGTAGTGATTTCCTCCATCGCGTCTTTCCGGAGTGCTCATTAGTTTCTGACAAAGCTTGGAGATACATATGGTGGGTCCAAGACCATTGAGGATGATCGCACTCCTTCCACTTAACCAATGTGTGGTAAGACACAAGTTAATGCTATGGTGAGTGGTGATGAACATTGCATTGTTGATGGTGAGCCTTCTCTTGATGATTCTTCATCCCTATCCCATAGCAATGTTTCATCTTTGGACTTGAACACTTATAGCACTATAAATTCTTTACATGCTAGTGTTGATAGTCCTTGCATATCTTCATCCCATGTTGATATGCTTGCCTTGTCTTGTGGCCATGATAAGAATGCTTCGTTTTCCTCTAGTATTTGTGTGACTAACAATGTAGAGAAAACCGAAGATACTATGGGCCAAGACAAGATCTTGGATGGAGCTTCAACTACTTCATCCTCTTCATCTCACTGGTTCTTACACTTGCCTTATGGCTAAGGCTTCTAAGGTATCTCCTTCCTTGGAACCCTATCTATCTAGTGATGATGAGGATGATGATATGGAAGAACTTAATGTTGCTTCCTTAAACATGATGGGTGAGTTTGTATTCCATGCTCTCCATGATAAGAAATTTGCTTGCTCTAACTTCATGAAAATCTTGGCTTTTGCCATTGAGAGCACAAAACTTATTGAGAAAATGGAAGGGCATGAGCGCGAGTATGCAAATGAGATTGCAACTCTTAGTGAAGCTCTTAAAGAACAACAAACCACCAATGAATCTCTTGAATAGACCTTTACTCTAGAGCTATCTAAAGTAAAGGAATCTCGTGATAGAGCTTTAGAGGTGGCACATGATTTTCAAATTAAAAATGGTGAGCTAGTAATTGCTCATGCTAAACTCCTTGAGGATTTTGAGCTTCTCAAAAATGGCTCTACGGCCATTGAGAGTGAGCTCATCAAACTCACCGAGTCACATGAGCAATTTAAGGCTCTCAACCTAATAGAGCTTGCTAAGTTGCCTTCTCCTTGTGCTATAATTGATAATGCTTGTGCTACTTACTCTACCTCTTGTGAAGCATCCATCTTGAAGGAGAATGTTGAGCTAAGGGCTCAACTTTCTTTGCTAACAATCAATTATGAGAAATTGGAAGAAAACTATGGAAAGCTTTCTAGCTCACATGATGATCTTCTAGTCTCTCATGATTTGCTTAAGTTAGCTCATGAGGCTATCATGTCAAAGGTAAAATCTTGTGAGCCTCATGTGAGTACTAGCACTACCTCTCAAAATGCTATTTTGCCATGTGCTAGTGCTTTTAGTTCACCCACTCATGCTATTGATTTATCTTGTGGTGAACTACCTTCTATGCCTTGTTGCTCTACAAATCCATGTGCTAGTGCTAGTAATTCATCCACCCATGCTATTGCTATATCTTGTGGTGAATTACATACCTTGCCTTGTTGCTCTAACAATGAAGCTTCCACTTCCTCTAGTACTTGTGTTATTACTAATCATGTAGGGGAAATCGAAGAGCTCAAGGCCCAAGTCAATTCTTTGAAGAAGGACTTGGTAAAGGGTCATGAAGGGAAGCAATCCCCCAATGACAAGAGTGGACTTGGATTCAACTCCAACAACAAGAACAAGTCCACCACGCACAAGCGGAAGAAGGGCCATGGGCATGTGAAAGACCCCGCCAAGATTGTGTGCTTCAAGTGCAAGATTGAAGGGCATCATGTTAGATCGTGCCCCTTGAAGAAGAAGCCACTTGGCGAGAAGAAACAAGGGAAGCGGCCTCAAGATGGAGCTCATGGTCTTCCTCAAGGCCAAGCTCAAGGTCTTCCTCGACTTGAAGAAAGGCCGCTACCCAAGAAGGATCAAGCCAAGGCTCCCGTTGTGGAGAAATCAAGTGAGAAGAAGGAGAAGAGAAGAACATGCTACATATGCCGTGAGAAGGTCCACATCTCCTCCTTTTGCACTAGTGGTAACTCATCCAACCCTATCTTGATCCATGGTGCTTATTCTCTACATAAGGATAAGGTTGGCGATGTGTTTGGCAAATATGTTGGCACTCAAAGTGGTTTCGTAAAAAGAACCATTTGGGTTGCCAAGCCTATTGTGACTAACTTCTTAGGACCCGACTTGGTTGGGGACCATCAAGCCAAAATGTTATCAATAGGTACATGTGGAGGGCATGGAGGCTTGACAAGTTCATGAAGACTTGGGGGATCTTCATCATTCTCACTTCCTCAAGTCAAGTACCATTACTTTCATACTTTACCCATGCTCCTCCTTGCGGTAACGAGTCCTCAACTCCTTTACATTGAAAGTTACTCGCTCCCCTTTTACATGTGTTGGTTTTGTACCTTGCATGTGGTTGTGTATGTTGTGCCTCCTACTTTCTTATCTTGCTTGCTTGCTAATATATGTTGGGTGGCACATCATGTACAATTGTTCTTTGTTGAGCCTATTGCATCTTGTTGATATCTTAGTTGTTGGCTCGTGTGAGAAATTAATGGACTATCCCATTTTGGGGGAGTGATATGCTTTGTGCATCTCACAATCTCAAAATGTGCGACATGTTGAATCAAAATTCTATAATATCCATTAATTATCTCACTTGGTTCTTATTTGCCTCTTGCACGGAAAATGTCTTTATCACTTTATGGGGGAGTATTATGCTTTGTGCATCTTACAAGCCTAGAAAATCTGAACACTTGAGGTTGTGTCACATAGAATTGATATTTTAGATTATCTTGTTCCTATGTGACATGTTTTCTCAAACGAATCCCACTTTACCATATGCTTTCTTTGTTGTGAAGATAATCTTGTACATACTCACAAACTACCTTTTGGATATTTCCTAAATACCTCTTGTCCTTGGACAATTGGTAATAAATTGTGCGGTATTGTTCCGGATCATCCTCACACTTGGCTCATGTGCTCAATTGGTTTATTTCTTGCCAAGAATTTGTCTTTGTGGGTTAGACTCACATATGTCTTCCTTGCTTCTTTTGGATCTCCTTATTTCACTTGAAACTTGTTAGTGTTTTGATAAACAATGGTTGAGCGATGATCCCGCATTTGTGCATTTTGTATTCAAATGCAAAATCCTAAATGGTGCACTAATTTTGGGGGAGCTCTCCTATGATTGCTAGAACACTCCCTTGTTTCAAGAATTTAACTTTGGAAGACAAACCTTTTCTTTTCGGTACTTTTGTGCCATCATGAAAAGCGTTGAGGGTTTGGTTTATTTGGAACCTTGCTTTCTTTGGGAGTTGGTTATCTCATTACTTTCTATTTGGTTTAGATTCTTAAAATGAGATAAGTCCTTGAGCATGTATATCTTGTATATCATCTTGCTCATTGTGTTTTAGTTGTTGAACTTGTTTGCCTCTCTCAAAGCATCTCAACTATCTCCTTCTCTTGGTGATTCTTGTGATGTCTTTGAGTTGTTTTTGGTTGAAGTTGTTCAATGTACAATGAGATAAATATGAGCCATTGGCCGTGCTATAAAGCAAATGTCTCATTCGTATATTGTGTTACTTCACCTTCGATATCTTGCTCTTCTTCTCTCGTACTTATCTTGTGTGTGCATGTTTCTTTGTGGATAAATATCTTCGTGATGTTGCCCACTTAGAGAAACTTATATACATGAGAGATGGTACATATATTTTGATATCCATGTTTGTTGGAGTCCATTCCTTTACTCTTGTTCATATCTTTGGTGGCTCCACAAAGAATTTTATGAGTGCTCATTTTATCCTATTTGCATCTTCACGCACACATACTTGTTTTTGACACAAGCTTCGTTTTTACTTGCCTCTTATTAAGCTTGTGTTTCTTTTTGGTTCATTGGATTGCTTGCTTCATTTGTTGAAGCTTTCTCACCTTCTTATTCTCTTGCAATCTTTGATCCTCAATATAGTTTGATTTCCTTCGAGTATTCGTCATTGAATATGTGCATTTGATTTCACTCACAATTATATGAGAAATGCACAACTTATGGAGGAACGCTCACTATATTGGCCTTCCAAACCTTTCGTCCATTTTGGCAATCGATGCCAATGGGGGAGAAGTTTGAAGGGTTTAAGGGAGTTGCTTTTGTTGGTTCTTAAGCATTTGCCTTTCATGCCTTGCATTTGTTGCTTTGCATGGTTGAATATTTAGAGGATACTCCGCTAGGCTTTAATTACCGGTATATGCAATGAAATTCAAGTTCATTCACACATGCATATATTATGGGGGAGTTTGTTCTAAATATTCAACTTGTGTTGTTCGCTAAATTCCATATTTAAACCCTCTCAAAGAGATTGTCATCAATTACCAAAATGGGGGAGATTGAAAGAACATGTCCATTACCCCATGTGTGGTTTTGGTAATTGATGACAATCCCTATGGACTAATGGTTGCATTGAGAATCAATCTTAGGTAAAGTCCATAGCTATGTGTTGGACTCAAGGTTGCAAGATGGAGAAGACGGAGTACAATGACGAAGACGGCGTCGAAGAGAGACGAAGACCGTGTTGAAGATGAAGAGAGATGAAGACGGCGTAGAAGATGAATGAAGACGGTGGCGTGCGTACAAGATCGAAGAAGACGGTGGCGTGAATGTTGGAGGAAGACGGTGGCATGAACAAGGTTGATGAGGATGAAGACGGAGCTTGCCGACTCGAGGGGAACGCGCAAGGTTAAGGTTTGTGCTCGATAGGATAGTAGGTCGCATCATCGGAGAGAACTCAAACCTTGCATGGATTGCATCGTGTTTCTCGGTTCCTCTTGGTTCTTATCCATGAGATGAGTTAGAGCTTGTGTTCATTCTCATGACAAGCTCTAGCTCATCGGAAACGGATTCCGGTTGCATTGGATGTTGCATGCGCAAAGGTGATGATTTTCCCGATATACCATATTGAGAGGTTAAACCTCTATGACCATGAGAAAATCATCACTCACTCTTTTGCATGATTTCACCTTGTGAGAATGTAGCTCTTGTCACCCTCTTTCCAACAAAATTGGTTTCATGTCATTCGGAGTTGTCTAGCTCAAGTTATGATTTTTATAGTGCATCATATTTGGAAAAAGAAAAGAAAAACGTTTTGGGCCAGCCCGGTACTACCGCTGATGGTACCGGGCCCAGTACCGCATCAGCCTCCCAAGCATACTGGACCCAGTCCGGTATCTGGGCCGGTAGTACCGTAACTGGACCGGTACCAGACCGGTACCGGGCCCGGTAGTACTGGCCGGCCCGTTTCTTTTTTTCTTTTCTCATTTCTTTTTTCTTCCTCCAGCCTCCTCTCTCCCGTCCCTGGGCCGCGGCCAGCCGACCGGCCCAGCACCGCGCCGCTGGCTTGCCCCGCACCTGGGCCGCCACCCCTTGACCAGCCCGCTCCACCCCGTGCTGGGCCGCCCCGCGCCAAACGAAGCTGCCGCGCTCGCCTGCCCCGCTCAGGCCTTGATCTCCCACGCGGGATGTCCCGCTCGCACGCGCCGATCGAGGAGGGCGTTGACCCGCGGGGAGAGCCTCGCTCGATCCCGCGCGGGAGCCACGCCTCCCGCTGCTTTGCTTTCCGCCTGCCCCGCTGCATGCTCTGCCAGCCCTGCTGCGCTGCTATTGCATGCACGCTACGCGCCCTGCACAAATGCGCTGACCTGCCTTCTCCCTCTCTCATCTTTCCTGCAGAATCGCTTTGCATTTGCTCAGATCTGAACACAAGCGGTAGTACCGCTCCGCGCAGCGGTACTACCGGTTCGGGCCGTTTTTCAACTGTTTTCTGCGCAGTTCGCGCGCAAGCGGTAGTACTGCTTTGACAAGCGGTAGTACCGCTCGGGCGCGAATCTGACCGTTTTCTCAGCTCCAACAACTATATTTTGGACCCTCTATTTATACCCCTCTTCCACCTCCGACCCAATCACTTCTTCCCCTCCAGTCTCCCTCCTCCATTGTTGACCTTGAGTTTTTTCTTCCTCCTCTTGATCCCCCCACTATTTCTTGCATATTTTTGGGGGGAAGGAGAGAGGAGACCTAGATCTAGAGCTTAACCAATTGAATCCTTCTCCAAGTGAGGGGATCTTGCTAGATCTAGGTCTTGGAGTTATTTGGTGTTTCTCCACATATTTGTTCTTCCTCCCTTATTCCCCCAATAGCTTTTGTAGCTTTGTTGGAATTTCGGAGAGAAGAACTTGGGCATCTTAGTGGTGTTCTTAGCCATTGCATTAGGTGCATCGGTTTGGGTTCTCTCCGGGGTTTCGATCTCGTAGAGGGCATGTTACCTTAGTGGTGTTGTTGCCTTAGTGGCCTTGTTACCTTAGTGGTGTTCTTGCCTTAGTGGTCTTATCGTCTTTGTGGCGTGGTGGCCTTTGTGGCGTTGTTGCCTTTGTGGTGTTGTATCCTTTGTGGCCTTGTAGCCTTAGTGGCCTTATCGTCTTTGTGGCGTGGTGGCCTTTGTGGCGTTGTGGCCTTTGTGGAGTGTGTTAGCCTTTGTGGTTTTGGAGCCGGTTGTGGCGCGTTGGTGTCTTTGTGGCTTTGTTGCCGGTGTGGCGTGTTGTAGCCTCTTGTGGCCTTGTACTTGAGAGCCTCCGTGTTGTGGAGTTGCCTCAAGCTTGATACTTGGGGTTTCTCCCAAGCTTGTACGGGTTCGGTGACCACCCTAAAGGGTCCCTTAGTGGATCTTCCCCTTGGTGGAAAGGCTCGAGGAGATACGGTGGCCCGAGTGGCTCATTGGAGTGCCTTGTGCCTCCACACCGCTCCAGAAGGAGACGTAGCACCCTTGGGTGTGAACTTCGGGATACATCGTCGTCTCCTCGTGCACCGGTTACTTCTCAACCCGAGCTCCTTTACCTATGCGCTTTACCTTGTTATATCTACCTTGCTTGATGTGCTATACCTAGCTTGTTGTCACCTTGTTGCTCATCATGCTAGCATAGGTTGTTAGTGCTATTAGGCAAACCCCTTGTTGATAGGCTTTGAGCTAAACTAGTAAACACATGTGTAGTTTTATTCCGCCTTGTTTAGCTCTCAAGTAGAAGTTTTTATACACCGCCTATTCACCCCCTCCCCCTCTAGGCGACGTCCTAGTACATTCAATATTGTAATGATAATGTAAATATGTGTGCATGATCAATAAAGCTCAAGTTTTGTTTCATGAGCCTTTGTAAAGATTTGTTATTTACTTATGAATTATTTGTATATATTTGATATACTTTTGAATAATTTGTATATGTGTGATGTGTGTATGAATTATGAATTCATAATTCATTTGTATATTGTTTTCTTTACTTCATTTGTTTTATGAATTCAATTTGAAATGCAATTCAAATATTCTCCCAAAACTCTAAGTTTCAAAAGAGTTCATGTCGAAATTCATCACACTCACCTTGCTCTAACCCTAATAGCAACGAGAGAGAAACCTCGATCCCTCTTAGGTTCTATGTAATAAAGCACGAAAATTTCCCCCGTTTTGCGATAAAATGCACATCCCATTTCTAATTCTACCCTTCGTTAGTCCTATGTTCTGGGATATTACACCTGCCTAGCCTAGATCTAGCCCACAAGCGCGCTACGCCGCCACCTCCACCTCGCCAGAACCCGGCCACCTTGCACACACGATCGTCCCCTCATGACTGTCCTTGCCACCCACGAGATCGTGCATCAATAGACGTAGGATCCCAGCGCCTTCGCCATGTTGTCGACGCCACTTAGATGTCACAGACACGCCGCCGCCAGCAGATCCGGGCCCACCTGGCATAGATCCGCCCTGCAGGAGCCACTCCGACAACCTCCAAGCAGCATCAGCTGCCATATCCTCCCCCCCCCCCCTTCTCGAACAAGAACCGGCGAACGACACCGTCAGACGCCACCATGGCTCCCGGCGGAAAAGCCACGCCTGGCAGCGCCCTCTCGCATCGGTGAGGGATGGGGGAGGGAGAGAAGGGTTCGAGGACGGCGAGATCTAGGGTTTCCCCCTATCGCCACGCGGGGATGACAGGGAGGGAGCACTACTCGTCAAAAAGTTCACAATTGAATCTTACCAGGCGACCCTTGTCTCTTTTTTCGTGCCAAATAATTCTGAAAAAAAAGAGGATTACTGGCTTCTCTGGTCAAAGGACATATATAGAACTTTCTGATGATTTTAACTCTGTTTCAGTGAAGAAATTTCCTCCACTAACATCTAGATACAATTACATTTGATTTCCTATGGTGCCACAAATACAACACGTAACTTTTCCAGTCTCCTTTTCTACATTCTTGGACATGTTTTGTTCATGTGAAACAAAGAGGTCCTAATGTGTCTACTCGCGTCAGGACGCATACAGTATTTTGCTTGGCGACCATGTTGTAGTGTTGCTGGAGCGTTCGCGCGCTAATAATGTTATCACCAGAAAATTGGTGGCATATATCTGCACTTTGAGATGTCATTTTGATCCTGGTGTAGTGGATTCAGACGTGGAGCGATTCAGAAACAATATGCTTCTACATACACGTACAGAATCAAGTCCAGGGCAAAGGATTCAGCAGAAGTGGAGGTCGGATCAGCTAACCCACAAAATTGTATGGAGAAATCTGTGCAGGAGAAGAATCTAGGAGATGATGCGCATGATGATCCTAAACAAGCCCTCTAATAACAATGAAAACGGGCCCCGTCACTCCGTCTGCTGCGTTTTGCTTCTCAAGGGCTTGAGGATTTGGAAGGAGCAGAGGAGGCTGGCGTCGACGTTCATGAGCGCGCCGGCGTTGTTGAACTCGCCGCAGTAGTTGGGCGCGGAGAATATGGTGACCAGCTGCCGGTCCGCGAAGAACTCGTAACCGTCCTCCACGACCTGTCAAGAAAGAAGCGTATGTCAATGCCAAGTTGGTTGATTGATTGATTCTGCAACGGAGGTTGGAAGGTGGGCTTGCCTGATGTGCGCGGCAGATGAGGTCAAGGTCGTGCTTGTTCAAGAACTCAGCGACCTTGTCGGCGCCGAAGGTGAAGGATACGCCGCGGTCGTTCTCGCCCCATCCGGAGCTGTCGCGGTCGGGGTCGGACCAGAGGAGGTCGCAGAGGAGGCCCTGGTCGGGCACGTCGACGGGCCGCTGGATCTCCCTAATCCGGTCGAGGCTGTCGAGGTCCGGGGAGAGGCCGCCGTGCATGCAGAGGATCTTGTCGTCGACGAGGGCGGCGACGGGGAGGCAGTTGAAGCAGTCGGTGAAGAGCTTCCAGAGGCGGACGCTGAAGCGGCGCTTGCACTCGTCGTAGAAGCCGTAGATGCGGTTGATGGAGGCGCACTCGTGGTTGCCCCGCAGCAGGAAGAAGTTGTCCGGGAACTTGATCTTGTAGGCCAGCAGCAGGCAGATGGTCTCGATGCTCTGCTTCCCGCGGTCCACGTAGTCGCCCAGGAACAGGTAGTTGGCGGCCGGCGGTAGCCCGCCGTAGTCGAACAGCCGGAGCAGGTCCGAGAACTGACCGTGGATGTCGCCTGATCGATTCCCCCCACACACACACACACACGGATCAATTTTTTCTTCTTTTTTTGTTTTGCTCAAATTGACCGCAACGCAAATCAAGGACGACTCACCGCACACGTTGATGGGAGCCTCGAGCTCCAGGAGGTTGGGCTGGGAGAGGAAGATCTCCTTGGCGGCGACGCAGAGGTGCCGGATCTCGGCCTCGCTCAGCTGCACCTTCTTCCCCGGCCCCTTGTTCTTCTTCCCGTCCAGGAGCCGCCGTATCAGCTCCTCCAGAGCGTTCCCGTCCATCGATCAGCCAGGCAATCCGCCCCTTGCCGTGCGCGGTGGCGAGGCAGAGGGCGGGGAAGAAGAGGAGAGGAGAGGAGAGGAGAGGAGGGGAAAGTAAGTTCGTCCGTGTCCATGGAATTCTTTATGTCCACCAATGCTTGGCTCGCAAGCGCCCTGCCAAATCAGGACCAGTGGCAAATGGGGATCAGCCGCCACGGAACCCATCAAACAACCAAGCGTGGAAACTCAAAGGAAAGCGTGCGCAGACATTTCTCGGCTCGGGTGGTCAAAAAAACGTGGTGCTCAGTCTTAAAAGCATTCTAAAAGTTTAAAACTTTTCCCCTCCAACAGAGCGACCACCCATGTCGGATGTACAAAAATGATCGCGCGTGATTCGTTTGCGTCGTTCCGCGGACTTTCTCTCTCTAGAACCCCCAAAGTGCTATTGAGAGGGCTATGGGAGGACCGGTGGAGATGCTCTAATGTACTACAAACTATACAAATAAAAGTTTGTAGAAGCATAGACTACTTGCTGCCCGACGGCGCAGCTCCGTTGTTGCATCCCTCCCTCATCTGCTTCTCCGCCGCCTGCCGTGCGGTCGCTAGAGCTCGGTGCGCTGCCGCGTCCACTAGCAGGCACCGCTGCAGCGTCTCGTTCGCGGCATCCTCAGCCTTCTTGAGCATCTCGAAGGAGTCGACTAACGCCCTCTGCTCCGCCGCCTTCTCCTCCGGGGTAGGCACATCAGGGTCATCAGAAGACCATGAGATGTCGGAGCCGTCGTCCTCTGCGGCGGCCGCCACCCTGCGGCGTTCCATCTCGGGGTCGAACGCCGCGTGGTCCACCCGCTCCTCCTCTGCTTCCTTCTCCGCGTCATCCAGGAAGTTGACGTCCCTTACCACGTCAAGGAGGTCGTCGGTGATGTCGTTGTCATCGAACTCCTCGTCGGAGCTCGAGGCCGGGGGAGGTGGAGTCAGAGGTGGAGGCGCGGCAGCCTGGCCGCGGCCGGCGCTGCTCATGGTGGCAAAGGTGGAGGTTATGCGGCGGCTAGGGTTTAGTGTGGAGGAGATGAGTGGCGCGCGCTCCTGTTTATATAGGCCGGAGGTAGGCGACAGCTGTGGCATGCGTGGAATCGCCATTACTTCTTATGCAGAGGTAGGCGACGCCCGTGCGCCACGCGAGGCATTGCCATTACGTGGCCGCAGACTGCCGAAGCGACGCCTCGGCGCCCGTACTGGCGCGCCTGAGAAGACGTATCGAGTCTGGGTCACTGCCAGGGCGGACCCGGCGAAAGGTCCACCAGACGCAAGCGGATACTTTGCGCGTCCGCGCAACATCCGCAAAGACGCATCCGGGGCGCATATTTGGGCCAGGTTTGCGTCGTTGCAGACAGCCCGGTCACTATGCGTCGCCTGCTGGAGCTGGTTCCTTGCGCATTTTCGGCCCGCGCGGACGCAAACGGTAGCTTAGCGTCTGTTTGCATCACCCCGTTGGAGATTCCCGTACCGCCTAAAACCGCGCTCACCCCATTCGGCATTGGTAGGGGTGTAAACAGATATGATAAATTTCGCATCGAAACCGACGCCGAATCCGTTTTAAGGTATTCATATCCAATTTTAAAGAATCCATCGGATAAGGATATCCGATTTCGAAGTGGTGCTCAGGATATGGTATAGGAAATAGCATGCGGATATGGACTATCAGAAATTTAATTAGGATAATCGAAAGGCTTTAAGACCGGACAATCCAATTTTTGAGTCAAAAACCAATACCAATCTTGCAAGGTTAATAGTTATTGAGTTGTCAAATTTATTTTCCGAGCATGTTTAGCTCTAAGTTTCTATCGCGTATTGTGTCTCTTTTTTCATAACTACACAAGACTGGAAGTGTAAATCTCTCTCAAGATATAGAAGAACTATAAATATCTAAATATCTACCGATGAGAGCATATATCTGACTATTTTTGTTTTTGGTCCCTCATTTTTCGATTCGAATCTGCATTCAGGTATATTTGCATTCGAATTGGAAACCGATCAATATCCAGTCCGATTCGAATCCAAGAAAAATATATGGTAAATAATATGGTATGAGCAAAATCCAATCTGATCCGATCCGTTTACATCCCTAGGCATTTGCCCTTCCATGGTTGACGTGCCTCCACCTCCACACAGCCCCGCGCTACCATAAAGCAGACATCGCACACCCAATGGGGTTTTTTTTTGAAAATAATCCATTTATATCAAGCAAGCAAGCCACCTCATTAAAAACCTTCCAGTCCCCTAGGTACACTGGAAAGAAAAGAGTGCGTAAGAAACTTACTGCCACCAGTTCACATAATAGTTACATCATCAAGAAGAGCTTGAAGGATAAAGCTAGGGGGTTCATCCACCGAATTACACGATGTTCTAGATCTAACAGACTCCCTAGCTATCAAATGAGCAACATTATTTAACTCTCTAAGTGTAGAAACTCCACCTCCCGGATGCTACTTGCAGTTGTTATAATCTGAGCATAGATAGCTGTAGCCTCATTCTAGATTCTTTCATCTACATCGCATTTGTATAATTTCTAAAGCATCTGACTGTGTTTCAACTTTGTTAAATCCGTATTTGTGGTCCAACTCGACAAGTTAGACACCGCCAATGGAGGGGATTTGGCAAGGGCGTTTTCTTCCCGTTTACTCGCACATAAAAACATTGCGGTTTTGGTAGTGACAAGTTGGGCTATGGTGAGTTTTAGTCGTGCTTGAGCATTGTAATATATGTTCTAGCATGATCGGTTCTACTGCATTGTTCTAGAATTTCCCAATTTGATAATTGTACTATGTGTGCATGATGTGTTCTAGTTGTACTTGTGCATTGGGCACTTTAGGCATTGCACTATATGAACTTGGAACAATGTTCTACTCATTCTTCCAGGATCGTTCTACCGCATTATACTTTATTATTCTAGCAGTGTTCTAAATTTCTCTAGTGCATGGTTTTAGTCCATGCATGCATTGACATGATCTAATGCATTTTCCTTACATTTATGTATGGTTAATGACAAGGTAATTAAGTTGGACTGCGAAATGGTTGGGTGGGATTAGCACCCTCCCCCCCCCCCCCCTCCTGAAGCCAGTGTTGCATGATAGGGTTGAGACAGCGGCGGTTCCACTTCACATCCATGATCGTTAGACAAAGCTGGACACATATTCCAAGGGCCATGGTTCCTCGTTGGTGCTACGTCCAACTCAACGTGAACGACTTGCACATGCTTATCGTTCCACCAACACTAGTGGAAAACAGGCCTAATGTCGCGGGTCGTACGACCCTTTTGTCGCGGGCGGCCAGCCGCGACAAGGGAGGCGCGACAAAAGGTCCCCCTTTTGTCGCGGGTCTCTTACAACCCGCGACATAAGGTCCACCACGTGGCAGCCGCGGGTCGCGCAGGGGATAGGCCCTTTTGTCGCGGGAGGTATTACCACCCGCGACAAAAGGCCCTCTACGTGGCAGGCGCACAACGCTGCTGCTTTAGGGTTTGAGAGGTGCAGCACCCCTCTCCCCCCGCCACCCCCCGCCATTCGAAAATAAAAGTTGGATATATTTGTACGCTACTAGAAGTGGTACACGTTCATTCATTATATATATATAGATCGATCAAACAAATATTGGAAGCAAAAGTCGATTCCCCTTACATGTAGATTCCCCTTACATATATATATACATTTAGCTCACGATCGACAAGCGGTACTAACGACCGTCTATTTGGAGGTAGAGCATCTATTTGGACTAAACAAGCCTTTGTTGTTTAGTACTTCTCTAACCAAAAGTCCCGCCAGTTCCTTCGCAATTCCTAGTAGGTGTTCCTTTGGTTGGAGTCTGTCCCGCATGTAGTCGACCTATATACGAAAATGAGATGAGTATGACTATATAAATCTTGATAACGAAATATTGACGATAATAAATAAAGTTGTGAGTATTATTGCTTACGTTGAATTTATTTTTGTTCTGCTTCTCAGTGGTTAACATGCGAATGGACTCGCAAACGTAGTATCCACATAGATTCGTCCCTTGTGGCTGCTGAGGGCACGGTACAGGAGTAAATGTTATCTTCTCTGCCCAGGTACCGTCCTTACGATGTCTCTTGAAAGCGGTCCAAGCCCTGCCAGGCAAAAGAATGATTGAATGAGTGGATAATTAATTTATATCTCACGAAAGATATAGCGCGGCGATGAAGGAAATTACACTTGGAGCAACTTCTGCAAGTCGTGGAACCCGTCCACGCCTCTACTCAGTGGGTCTCTTACTTCAACTATTCCCTTATCGGGTTGAATGTCTAGTAGAATCCAGTGGAAGCTGCACATGTTATGTATATACGTCAGGAATTACACTTAACATCGAGTAAGAAAAATTGAATGTGCATAAAAGATCATTAAGACTCTCACTCGTAGTTGTAAGGAAACAATATTGAATCACAGAAATATTGCTCCCCCAAAAACCTTAGTAGGTTTCCCCCCGTTTCTTGGCCATTATGCTTTACCGTTTGAACATGTATTTTATCTAGGTCAACAAACCCAATATTGATAATATTATTACTTTTGCATTCACTGATCTTCAGTCTGCATAATAGAGAACACATAAGATATAATGAGTATATGCAATGAAAACGAACATGAACTGAATGAAAATGAACTTATATGTAGTTAACAACTTACAAGCAATAGCAACTCATGAGAGATTTGTCGAGGGCTTCTAAATTGAATAACTGCCAGAGTTCATTCATCTCAATATGGATCTCCTCCTTTCGGTACTAATATTCCCATGGTATAGTCGCCACGATGTACATTATGTTCTCCTTGCATTCATCAAGGTACCACTGATGCAAATTCCACATATGTGTTGGCAGTTTATGCAGCTGCTCTGTGCTGACCAAGTCGGCGCCGTAGACAAATTTAGGAGCTATATCAGCAGTGGGTAGTGCAGCATCTGCTGCATACATCAATTCCTCCACGGTAACGTCACAGGCAGCCGCTAGCCTTGCAGCTTCTTGCATATCGAAATCACCATATTCCGGCTGGTACACCTTGGGAACATTAAACACTTTGAGTGCTGGAATTGATTGTTTGGGCTGATCTCCGAGGAGGGGAACTTCCTTTCTCTTTTTGCCTTTTGTCGTTTGCTTGGCCTTGAGGGGTGCACTTGTTGAACTTGAATTCTTCTCGGCTGCACTTCTAGCTGATGATTTGCTCGTGCTAGCAATATCCTTCTTCTTAGCCTTGTCATCCTTGTTCTTCTTAGCCTTTTCATTCGCCTTGTCATCAATTACCCTCGCAAGGTGGCGTGTATAGTAATCCTTCTTCTCGTGTAAGTCATATTGCGATGGTGTGTTCAGAAAAGAAGTAGCATATGCTATTTGCTTCTCGGTGTATGGCTCTGGCGCTGGAGGTTTCGGCTTATGAAAAAAATCATAATTGTATTTCGCAAGAATGGCCTCATTTTCCTCTGCAGTACGATCGTAAGGACGGGGGGAGGAAACTTTGGTACTTTTGGGAGGGGCGACATCTTGCGGACAGGACTCTTAAAACGCTTCCGGCTGGGTGCATTCCGAGTCTTAGTGGGCGGAGGCGGCGGCGCTGGAGATGGAGATGGACTACAGATGTCGTGGTCGATGTCGTACCAATGGGGTGATGGTGGCGACATGTGATCAGTAGGAGGAGGTGATGGTGGCCTGCGATCACCTGGAGGAGGTGATGGTGAATTGCTCGGACGACTGGTACTAGGGGCTACCCAGCCTGGCAGCCTGATGTTCTTCTTTTCCCAGAGAATGATTTCTCCCAGCACCTTGATGTCTACGGGAGCTTCTATTCTTGTAGACAGTGTTTGCGAGAGGGAGAGGGTGTCGGCGACGCGTGTTTGCGAGAGGCTCGGTGTCGGCGACGCGTGTCTGCGAGAGGCTCGGTGTCGGCGACGCGTGTTTGCGAGAGGGAGAGGGTGTCGGTGACGCGTGTTTGCGAGAGGCTCGGGTGTTCGCGAGAGGTAGAGGAGAGGGAGAGAGAGGGGAGTTGCGGCGTCGAGTGATCGCGAGAGGGAGAGGGAGCACGGGACGAGGGCGATTGCGCGAGAGGGAGAGGAGAGGGCCGGTGTCGGTGTCGGGGGTGTTCGCGAGAGGGAGTCGTCCGCTAGGGCTATGTACTATAACTAAATACACTAAATAACTAACTAAATAGACATACTAAAAAACTAAAAAAGTAACTAACAAATTAACTATTAAACTAACTACTAATTACATAAAAACTAAAACAACTAAAACATTAACTAATTAACTAACTAAACCTAAAAACTAACTACTAAATACATTAACTAATTAACTAACTAAACCTAAAAACTAAAACAATTACAGAAACTAAAAAACTAAAACAATTACAAAAATTTAAAAACTAAAACAATTACAGAAATTAAAAAACTAAAAAAAAAGCTCCATCGGCGGCGGCCGTACGGTGCCAGGGTGCTACCTTGGGCGAGGCGGCGGCCCGAGGCGCGGCGGCGCGTAGAAGTTGTCGAGGCGAGGAAGACGGCGGCGGCCCGAGGCGAGGAAGACGGCGGCGGCAGAGGAGCGCGGCGGCGGAGAGGCAGAGGAGCGCGGCGGCCCCGAGGCAGAGGAGCGCGGCGGCGGCCCGAGGGGCAGAGGCGGGGGCGGCGCAGAGGGCGGCGGCCGGAGGCGAGGAAGACAGCGGCGGCGGCGCGAATTCGGGCAGCCTGGCGGCGCTTCGTCTAGGGTTTGGCCTCCAGTAGTGTCGCGGGTGGCGGCTCCGCCCGCGACGACCAGCCTTTTATACCCACCCCCCTTTTGTCGCGGGTGGTGGCACGACCCGCGACAAAAGACCCCCCTTTTGTCGCGGGTCGTGCCACCACCCGCGACAAAAGGGGGGGTCTTTTGTCGCGGGTCGAGCCACCACCCGCGACAAAAGGCCTTTGGGCTGATCCGTGGCACAGCCCATCCAACGGCTCTGGCCGTTTGAATCCAACGGCCTAGAGCCGTTGGATGGGCTGTGCCACGGATCAGCTCATTTTCACCCCTTCACCCCTTTTCTTTTTTCTATTTTAAATTAATAAAACTATTATTTCAATAACTTTTGAATGGTAACTCAAATACAAATGTTTTATATATGAATATTGATCAGAAAAAGCTAATGAACATGAATATGACATCCATATACCTATTTGCATCTCGCATCATATGAAACATTGATAGTCGTGTATGTTTCACCCCTGTGCACCGCCGCCGTGCCACACGTGTCGCGTCCCCGTGCCAATTGTCGCGTCCCGTCGGCGTCGTCGTGCGACGTGTCGCCACCGCTTCCACGTGCCTCGCCCCGTCGGCGCCGTCGTGCGACGTGTCTCCACCGCTTCCACGTGCCTCGCCCCGTCGACGCCGTCGTGCGACGTGTAGCCACCGCTTCCACGTGCCTCGCCCCGTCGACGCCGTCGTGCGACGTGTAGCCACCGCTTCCACGTGCCTTGCCCCGCCGACGCCGGCGTGCGACGTGTGTAGCCGTGGCTTACACGTGCCATGCCCTGCGTGCGCTATATAGAGCGACGAGTGCGGGATGCCTCCACGCCACCGCCTCCTCCGCTCATTTATCTCTAGGATGCCTCCACGTCGTCGAGTGCGCCCGAGCGGTAGGTTCACCGCCGAGATACGCGCCGGTGGCTTCCGCCTCACCCTCGGCACGTACAACACGCCAGAGCTGGCGGAGCGCGCTTACGACGTGGCGGCGTGGCGCTTTCGGCGGCCAGGGCGCGACATGAACTTCCTGGATGTTGAATCGCTAGAGGAGGCGGAGTTCCTCGCGCCACCGCTGTGCCTCGTAGACGACGAGGACCGACGCCGGCACCGCCAGGTGCAGCGCAGGATCTCCATCGCCGAGCGCGACGAGCAGTTGATGCGCCAGTGGAGGGCGCAGTTCCCCAACGATGTCGACAACACCGACGCGTTCTTTGCTAACCTTAGGGCACAACGCAGGTCCGACAGGCGGCACCGTCGGGCCGTCGCCGCCTTCGAGCTCGAGAACCCGAATACAACTTGGACCGAAAACGACCCTAGGTGGGATGACATTTGGACGGAGACAACCTCCGACGATGAGTAGAGACTAGACTAGTAATTTATCTATTTTATTGTAATTTCAATAAAGTCGTTGTCGGTTCTATTAGTTTAAATTTAGTTTATAAAGTCGTTGACGGTTGTTTTTGTTCAATAAAGTGGTTGACACGAAATTAATTACGACTGAACTGAAATTAAAGTACATAGCTCAACTGAAAAATAAGATACATGGCCAGATTCAAATGTTGGAGCCATTCAATCATAGTCGTTCCTAGCCCTATAATAGTCGCCACTGTAGTCATCATAGTCGCCGATGTCATCGTCGCTACCATCGGGGTCGCGGTTATCGAACCTCGGCGGAAGACCACGCGTGGGCTGGGATTGAGGGTAGCGCAGGCGGGGGCCGCGATAGGCCATGACGCTCTGGAGAGTCCGGCCACGCCACCACATCCGACGGACGGCCTCGTTGAAGTTCGAAGGAGGCGGGCCGTCCTCCTCGTACCTGGCAACAGCCCTCTCACGCCGATTGATGAAGAAGCTGTCCCAAGTCGGGCTGTAGTCGGGATGCCACTGGGGATTCCTCCGCTGCTCAGGCGTGAGCTCGAAATAGTAGTGGTTCGTGATGGCCATCTCGCGTGGCACACCTAGAGGGATAGGAGGGACCGGTACGCCTCCGACGCTCAGCAACCAGCCGGTCGGGACGCGGTAGCCGGGCGGGCAGGGGTAGTTCGAGGCGCAAAGCGCCTCCGCCTCCCGGGGTGTTAGACATACGATGGAAGCCATGGGAGAGAGTGATGAGGTTTGCAGATATGAGTCCAAGCCTACATATATATAGTGGAAAAAAGGCGGGAATGCGGGAAGAAAATAGGCGGGAACGAAGTGGCGCGCGAAACTTTCATCCCGGGTGGAGGCTCAAACCGGGACAAAAGACTGGGGGAGGCTTATCTAGGAGGGCCTTATCTGGGGGCTGATGTGCGGGTAACCTTTTGTCACGGTTGGTGGCTGCAACCGGGACTAAAGCTGTCGGCAGGATAAGGACGCGTGGGTGGACGCACTGCTCGATGAGATAAAGCATGTAGCGCACGACACCCTGTCGAAGGAACAAGACAAAGTTGAAGCAGTGTCGTGCCTATAAAAGGAGCATCGATACGCCTTGCCAAGCAGATCAACAAGCCAAGCACAGTTTCATTCACATGGATGAAGGAAAGGGTTGGGAAATCTCCCGTGGCGCAGCTTCTCGAAGATGTCGTTGGTGCACACGCCCTACGGCATCTTCGAAAGCTGCTCCTCAGAAAAATTTCCCTGCAAGCCCGTGAAAGACTCCGTCTCCTCTAACAGTGTTGGGGAAAGGGTTCTCATTATTACATAAATGTAGAGATTGTCTTGGGAACTATATATGAAGAATACATTATTACATCGCCATCTAGTGTTGTGATCTTCTACGCCGTAGCCATGGAGAATCTTCATCATTTAGTAACATGCTTGGGTCAATTTTCACCGTGAAGGGCGGAATTTCTTTAAACTTATTATAATCTTCTCGACATGTCCGTCTTGTCATCCACTCCCACGATGTTTCTTTTCCCGAAAGAACTATATGGCGCTTTGGCTCCTCGGTTGATGTATTCTTTTGTTGATTTCTTTTTCTTGATTTGCTAGACATGTCCTTCACGTAGAAAACTTGAGCCACCTCGCTGGCTAGGACAAATGGCTCGTCCCGGTACGCAAGATTGTTGGGATCCACTGTTATCATACCGTACTTATCGTCAATATGTATACCGCTGAGCTTCACCCATTTGCACCGAAACAAAGGGACCTTAAAAGTGGGACCATAGTCAAGTTCCCATATCTCCTCTATGTATCCATAATATGTGGTGGTCTGCCCATTCTCGTCTTTTGCATCGAAGCGGACACCGCTGTTTTGGTTGGTGCTATTTTTATCTTGGTCGATCGTGTAAAATGTATTCCCATTTATCTCGTACCCTTGGAATGTACATATGTTTGAAGATGGTAACCTGGCCAACAAGTACAGATGCTCCACAACAGATGGGTCATTAATGAGATGTCTTTGCAACCAACTGCCGAAGGTATTCATGTGTTGACGTGTAATCAAGGACTCGGGCTGGACCGGGTTTATTTCTCGTAAAGCATTCTTATGTTTCTCGATGTACTGGAGCCACCAAGATGGAATTGTATAGAACTCGTGTAGTGTGCTTGATTGAAAAAAATCTTGTCCCTGCACACCGTTGCTTTCCTTCCTAGTGTGCCTTTTCCAGTCAGCCTCCCCTCATACTGAGATTCAGGAACACCAATCGGCTTAAGGTCAGGAAGAAAGTCAACACAAAACTCAATGACCTCCTCAGTTCCGTAGCCCTTTGGGATACTTCCTTCCGGCCTAGCTCGGTTATGAACATATTTCTTTAAGACTCCCATGAACCTCTCGAAGGGGAACATATTGTGTAGAAATACAGGACCGAGAATTCTAATCTCTTCAAGTATGTGAACGAGGAGGTGCGTCATAATATTGAAGAAGGATGGTGGGAACAACAACTCGAAGCTGACAAGACATTCGACCACATCTTCCTGTAATCCTGACAAAGTTTCGGGATCCATTACCTTCTGAGAAATTGCGTTGAGGAATGCACATATCTTCACAATGGCTAGTCGAACATTTTCTGGTAGAAGTCCCCTCAGTGCAACCGGAAGCAATTGTGTCATAAGCACGTGACAGTCATGGGATTTCAGGTTCTGGAATTTTTTCTCCTTCATATTTACTATCCCCTTTATATTCGACGAGAAACCAGATGGAACGTTGATACTGAATAGGGCTTCAAAAAAGATCTCCTTCTCTTGTTTGGTAAGAGCGTAGGCGGCAGGCCCTACAAACTGCCCTGGATGATTGCCGTTTCGTCCTTTATGACTTTCCCGGTCCTACCGTGCTTCGGTGTATCTTTTGTCTTTCCATACACGCCCGTAAAACCTAGAATATTCACACAAAGATTCTTGGTCAGGTGCATCACGTCGATTGCAGAGCGGACTTCCAGGACTTTCCAATATTCTAGCTCCCAAAAATAGATTTCTTCTTCCACATGGGCGCGTGTCCGTCATCGTCTTTCGGAACAGGTCGACTGCCCGGACCCTTTCCAAAGATAACATTTAAATCCTTGACCATGTCAAATATATCAGCACCACTACGGGGACAGGCTTCGGACGGCGGTCAGCCTCGCCATCGAAATGCTTACCTTTTTTCCTTAAGGGATGCTTGCGCGGAAGGAAACGACGATTGAACGGGTACACAACTTTTCTGCTTTTTCCCAAATATTTACTTTCAGTCTCATCTAAACAAGTGTGTGCATGCATTGTATCCTTTGTTCGTCCGTCCCGAAATGTTACTAAGAGCAGGCCAATCATTGATGGTTACGAATAGCAACGCTCGTAGGTCAAATTCTTGCTCGGTGTGCTCATCCCACACACGTACACCTGGTTTGGCCCACAACTCCAAAAGTTCATCGACTAATGGCCTTAGGTACACATCAATGTCGTTGCCCGGTTGCTTTGGGCCTTGGATAAGCACTGGCATCATAATGAACTTCCGCTTCATGCACAACCAAGGAGGAAGGTTGTAGATACATAGAGTCACGGGCCAGGTGCTGTGACGGCAGCTCTGCTCCCCAAAAGGATTCATGCCATCTGTACTTAGACCAAAGTATAAGTTCCTTGCCTCACCTCGCAAAATCCGGGAACTCTCTCTCGATGTTTCTCCACCGCCGACCATCGGCGGGGTGCCTCAACATCGCGTCTTTCTTACGTTCTTCCATGTGCCATCGCAACAACTTGGCATGCTCTTTGTTTCTGAACAAACGTTTCAACCGTGGTATTATGGGAGCATACCACATCACCTTCGCAGGAACCCTCTTCCTGTGTGGCTCGCCCTCAACATCACCAGGGTCATCTTTTCTCGATCTTATACCGCAATGCACCGCATATCGGACATTTATTCAAATTCTCGTACTTCTCACCACGGTAGAGGATACGGTCATTAATGCATGCATGTATCTTCTGCACATCTAATCCTAGAGGGCAGACAAGCTTCTTTGCTTCATATGTACTGATGGGCAATTCATTATTTCTTGGAAACAACTTCTTTAATATTATCATCAATTTCTCAAATCCCGAGTCAGTCACACCGACCTCTGCCTTCCATTTCAGCAATTCCAATATGCTACCCAGCTTTCTATGTCCATCTTCACAACCTGGGTACAACAATTTGTGGTGGTCCTCTAACATCTTGTCGAACTGCAACCTCTCCTTATCCGTGGCACAATCTCTTCTTGCATCAGAAATGGCCCGACAAAGATCATCATCAACAGGATCATCTGATGCCTGTTCTTCACCTCCTTCTTCTTCATTGTCGTCCATTGCGGTATCATCGCATTCAGAGAACATAGATCGGTACTGGTCATCGTTATGTTCTTCTTCATCGCCGTCTTCCATCATAACCCCTTCTTCTCCGTGCTTGGTCCAAACATTATAGTTGGACATGAATACAAACCGAAGCAGGTGGCTCTTAATGTCTCTTGAGCAAGAGTAATCCTTCTCATTCTTACATTTCAGACATGGACAACACATAAAACCTTGCTTCGACTTGTTGGCCTCGGCCACAAGCAGAAAAGAATTCACGCCCTCTCGAAAGCGGGAGCACATCGGTTACCGTACATCCATGGATGACTCATCCGCATCATAAGTGTATCAGATGAAATCACCTTGCTAAAATTAGTATTGTACGGACTATGTATATACGAGAAAATAGTTGCTAACCTTTTAGGATCAAAAAGAGGAGAAATCTTATCAAATAAAATCAAGTGGCATCCCTCACAAGCATTCCATCAAACACCTCTTGTGCACATGAAGAAAAAATGAGCTAGCATACACCTCCACCTTTCACCACCAAGGAAAAAAATGTAGGGAGGTGGGGGGGGGGGCTGGCTGCGTGTATATATAGGCATGGCCCTTTTGTCGCGGGCCGTATTACGACCCGCGACAAAAGGGGTGCTGGCAGGAGGCGCCAGAGCTCAGACTTTTGTCGCGGGTTGTGATACGGCCCGCGACAAAAGGGCGCGATAAAAGGCCCGGCTCGCTCCAAATGGTTTCGGGGCGACGTGGCCAGGCCATTTGTCGCGGGTGCAGGCGCGCCCGCGACAAAAGGCTCACACGAAAGCCCTGTTTTCCACTAGTGCAACGTTTCAAAAGGTCCTAAAGGAGTGGATCAAGATCCCTCTGCCCTTCTGCGTGGTGGTGTTCGCGTACCGCTGGTGCGATGAATGGGAGCAGTTCACCTATTTCGGCGAACCGATGTTGTTATTGGTTGCCAAATATTGTCAACAACTACTCCCTAGAGTACAACCACATGGTGGAGTTCAAGATTCAAGACTTTGGCTAAAATATGACAATCCACAAGGGTGGTAGCTCCACCATCAAGCAGTACACACTTGCCCGGTCACAGCTAGGCTGGGAGAGATGACGATGTCAACATGTTTTTTCTATGCTTGTGTGTGTATAGTAGTAGTAGCAGTGTATTATTCTGAAGTTAGAACTTAAGTGCGCATATGTCGTAGTTTTGATCAGGGTTGTATTGTGAACCCTAATTATGATTATTAGTGTGTACTAGTACATGCAAGCGTTAACAGTTAACCTGACTAACTACTATGGTGTTAACTTGCTAAGAGCATGAATTATTTGTGTTGTCTAGGCCCTCTTCTTTTGAGCTTATGGGGCAGCTTCGCGGTCCACAATAGCATAAGCCCAAAAGAATGGTCTAGCTTGCTCATTTCTACCATGAAGCCTAAATTGTACATGAATCCAGAATCGGCCAACAACCTCTTTCTAGAGAGATTCCCGAGCTTCTCTAGAATAGGCCGAATAGGTATCCATTGGTGCCCTTATCGTTGCTAGTAATTATATAAGACTGCCACGGCATAGAAATACTTGAAGTAAAGAAAAGAAATAGAGGCAACAATCGAAAGTCCGAGTAGCACGCATCGGGCCATCTCTTGCCCGCATCCAGTCCTGGCAAGAATTCCCTCCACCATCGTTGCACCCGCCCGCCACCACTGAACCCGCCGACGGGCGCCCGCTACCTCGTCCACCCACCCTGCCCACCTGCCACGGCGTCTGCAGCCCCGACGCCCATGCCAGACGTCAATGACCGCCGCCGCTGACCACTGCCCCACGCGAGCTCGTCCCCCTCTCTCCCAACCGGGACCTTGAGGTCAAGCCCATCCTCGCCCGTGTCTTCCTCCCAGCTGAAGAGGGCGGCACTGTTCAGTTTTTGGTTCTGTAAAATTGAGTACTAGGTTCTTTGATAGTACATGACGCATTTTTTTAGTTTTCTTCTAGTAATTCTGAATGTCATTGCAATTTTTATAAGAAGGTTTAGTAACCTCGTCGATTTCTACTTTTCTTCCAGTCTAGTGGTAACATGACCGTATTCAAAGTAGGTAAACTCAAGATGATTACTAACCTGTCGGTGCAAACCAAATAAACAGCCGTATAACATGGCTACCGAGAAAATACCAAAAGGTAGTGATGATCCTCCGACCCCTCTTGTATTGTAACGTGTAAATGTGTAATTAATCAGCAGCGCACTACTGCCCATGCATTCCCTGGTTAGCCTCAGAACCTCCAGAGGTCAGATAGAAATCCATGGTCATCACCATCATCCTTGATCACATCCTCCGCTAGCTCTTCGGGCGCCGGCGAAAAACCGAACATGACATCATCTTTGGCCGTTACAATCTCCCCACTGACCCCTGCCGCCGACGACCCTGGCATCGCCGGCCACGCATCCATGAACGACCAATCAAGCAGATCGTCATCGTCAGCGGCACTGCCCGCGGACGGGAGTGAGGCAGATGTGTCATTGCTCGTGCTCATCGCTAGCTGCGACGCCATAGCGGTGGTGTCCGCCGGTGCCCTGGCCGCCGGACACGCGAGGTTCGCGTGCCTCGTGGCCTCAGCCTGTATCCGCTCGGGCGTCGGCAGCGCACCAGGGACGTGCTGGACTTCGGGCGGTGACTCCGGGAAGTTGAGCGACCCGGCGCCGGAGCCGCGGAGGCAGACGGCGGCCGCATCGAACGCACGCGCCGCCTTCTCGGCGGACTCGTAGGAGCCCAGCCATATCCTCTCGCGGCTGTTCGGCATTCGGATTTCCGACACCCACCGGCCCCATTTCCGCAGCCGCACGCCCTTGTACTGCCGCGCTGGTGGCGAGGGAGGAGGCTGCGCTGGTGTTGCTGAGTCCTCGCCGTGGCTTGCACCGGTGCCATCCATGGATTTAGGTACCACGTCTAGATGCACACACACTTTGGTTTAGCTAGTGATCGTTTAGATTGTGGGAGATTCTATCATCCACCCATCGAATTCATTGGTGATCCAGGTGAAAATTTATACTCCATTGAAGACGTGTGGTTTGGTTACATTTTTTTTTAAAAAAAGCCAACCTCCATGGGAGAGGAAGGGAGAGAGAGAGGTTAAGAGCATCTCCAGTCGCGTCCCCCAAACCGTCCCCCAAACCGCGCCGGATTGAGCGTTTGGGGGACGTGTTTCGTTCGTGCCGCGTTTGGGGGACGTCGCTCCCCAGCCGCGTCCCCCAAACGCCGCCCCCAAACATTTAAAATAATTTTTCTGGCATTTTTATTTCAATTTCCACAAACTAATACATAATTTGGAACGTGGTTTACACGAAAACACAGTTTGGAACATGGTTTTCCACAAACTAATACATAGTTTGAACCATGGTGGACACAAATATAAAATATTGCAAAGAAACTAAACCTAACTAGGCCGTGCATCGAAGGTTTCGTGTGTTCGCTGCTAAGAAAGAACACTCGAGGGCACACCCGAGTCACCTAAACTGGAAAATCCAGCGGGAGGATGGTGCCCTTGTTGGTTCTACCGATGAGGCGAACAGGCAGAAACCTCCGTGCACGTATTCGCTGCGAAGAAACAACACTCATTCAGTCGTCCTCCTCGTCGGTGCTGTCGTCGTCCCTGTCGACGTGGTAGTCCCGGAGGCAGCGCCTCTCGTCGAAGACCTTGACGCTCATGTCCCTGTTGCCGAAGTAGGAGAACACGAGGATGAAGCCGGCTTCGAGGCTGTGGTGGCGCGCGAACTTCTCCCAGCCGATGTTGAGGTACATCTTGCCGCGCGCGTCGTAGATCGCCTTGACGATCCACCGGCAGTAGCCGCACGAATGCTCCCGCAGATGCATCGTGCGCGGGCGTACGCCGCCGACGTACTCGGCGAAGGAGTCCGGCAGCCTCCGGATGCCGCGCGGGTCGCCCTTGAGGACGTGGACGAACTCGAACAGGACGTCCGGCTCCACGTCCATCTCCGACGATGAAGACGACGGCGTGGGAGGCGACGGCGAGCGTTCAGCTGTGCCGCGGCCACGACCACGACCACGACCACGGCCGCGGCCGCGAGGTCGGCCTCCGCCTCTACCAGACATAGCGTCGAGTCTTGTTGAGAGATGGTGGCGGCTAGGGTTTGGGAGAGAGGCGCTAGGGTTTGTGTGTGAGAGGGACGATGAGAGGCGCCCCTTTTATAGGCCGGAGGGAGGCGGAGGAGCGGTGGCGCTCATTAACGCCGGCACGCAGAGCTAGGCGCGACGGGACGCGCCGCTGCGCCCTCTGCGGGAACTGCACCGTCGCTGCGCGCCAATAACTTCCGTCGCGAGGTAGGCGACGGTTAGGTTTAAATTAACTGTGCCGCTGACGCGTCGGCCCCGCCACTCCCCGCCTCGCTTTTCGTTGTGTCCGGCGTCCCCGGTGCGTCCCCTGTGGGACGGGGACGGGCTCGGGGCGCCGGACACCATATAGGGGCGCGCCGGACAAAAAAGGGCTTTGGGGGACGCGGCTGGAACGCTTTTTTTGTCCGGCGCGCCCCAAATCGCTTTGGGGGACGCGACTGGAGATGCTCTAATTATGGATGAATCAGACAATTGGGTGGAACATATAAGAATTTGAATATATGTTGTAGCAGTTCAATATGTGTCTATAGCTACATGGCAAGATTTTGACGAGCACGTTGTGAAAATGAATAAATTATTGTACTCCTACCTGAGTTGTGCGATTTGCTCTTCTGTCGCTCTAGGGGAATGAAGCCTCGACGATCCTTCAGATGGTAGATCTCTAGGCAGCAAATAACTAGGACTTTGTAGTGTATAATATAGTGCCAAAAGTACATTAGTAGTACAAGTACTGTAGCGATTGATATTCTGAACATAGGTATCATTGATCTATTTGCTTGGTGAAATGAATCTAGCTCTAGTAGGCTTTGTTTATACGGAGTACATTCAACGGGCAATATAGACCAGCAACTTTTCATATGTTTCACGTGTATATTAGGTACACTAGCATCTCAAGGGCCTACTAGCGAACTTTAATGAGATCAAACATGTGGAGCGCGTACTAGTGCATCTTCCACAGATCAAACATGTGGCAAAGACATCGATGGACACGAGCACCGGCCTCACTCTTCATCAAAGCCCTCAACAAGTAAATGAAACAAGATCAAACTATACAAGCTCGATTAATGTCAAAGGTTTGAACACTCACAGAAGGAGTTAGTAGCATAAAATCACCACTTTTCAAGCTAAATTTAAACTTCGATACCATTTTACGTTTTGGTAGCAAAAAACCACCACATTTTATCAAGGTTTTCGCCAAAAACCCTAATCGTTCTTTAAATGCGAATTGACAGGATCCACCTCTAAGGATGACGTGGCAGAAATTTCCTCTAAGGATGATGTGGCAGAAATTTCCTCCGGTGGACTGGTCCCACATGTCAACATGATCGAAAAAAATCTAAAAACATATGCGGAGGTCATCTCCGCGACCAGCCCCCTCCACCGGCCACTGCACCACCGCAGCTCCCTCCAGCCCGGTGAAATCACCGCCGCCTCCCTAGCGAGGAAGGTGGATGCTCCACTGACGGGAGCCCTCTAGCATGTCATTGTCCTAATCTCTCCCTCAATCTTCTCCTTCCTCCAACCTTCAGCCATCCCGCCACCATGCTCGGCCGAGCGCCTCCATCGCGCACTTGTGCTCCCGGCCGAGCACCGCAGGAGTGCCTACCGCCACACGTTCTTGGCTCCGCCTTGTCGCTATGTACCTCTACGCAGAAGGAACCAGTCTGCATCGCCTCAAATCCGCATCTCCTTCGTTGTCTTCCCTACGTCTGGTCAAGCTCGCCAGCGCGCTCTGGTGCTCCTCCGGCTGCAAAACCGCTCCTTCCAGGTTCAATGGCGAACCCGGCTTGCTTCCACTCCTTTCTGGTTCATCACCGACTCGGCCCCATGGCCGTCCATTCATGATGCTCCGGCAGGCGGTGGAGGAAGGCATGGCGAATGGAGCTGAACGGAAGTACCGACACAGATAGCTGGAGCCAAGGTGAAGGCGCCGAGGAGGAAATCAGCCATGCCGGCGCTGGAGTCTGGGGCCATGACAGAGGGGAGCAGCGCTGCCGCATTCATGGGACGTTGACCGGAGGCGGGTTGAAGGAGACCTCCAGTTTTTTCCTTGTTGTGATATTTTAATTTTAATTAATAACAATGACAAGTGGAACCTAGTCTACATCAACGAATGGGCTCTGGCAGGTGGGTCCCTCTAGTCAGAATCGCTGTCAATTTGACTTTAACGTGAGTTCAGTGTTTTTGCGAAAATCTCGACAAAATATGATAGTTTTTGCTACCAAAACATAAAATGGCACCAAAGTTAAAATTTAGCTTGAAAAGTGATGGATTTATGTTATTAACTCCTCGCAAAAGTTACCCTCACCAGTTCGAAATCTACATTCAGCATTGCGTTGAATTATCAATTCTATTTCTCCACCCAATTTTACCGATTAAGACTAGCCACAATCGCGAGGAAGAAGCAATTCATAAGGCCTACCGAACTGGTTCAACGTCGGCGAATCGATTCATACTAATCAAGCAGAGATATACCTCTTGACCATGCAAGTCTGGTGCAGCCGACGGCGGAGCTGGTCGCGGTGGAGGAGATGGAGGTGGGTGGCGTGGTGCTGGAGGAGCCGGAGGTGGGTGGCATGGTGTCGCTACCGCTGGCCGACCTACTCAGCGCGGCGACATCGTTGGCCCTACTTGCCCATGGCAACCGCTCGAAGACAGTGGTGACCCTGGCAGCGACCAAGGTAATCAAGAAGAAGACGACACTGGGCTCCGTGAGGAAGAGCGCAAGGCATGGTACGGCGGCGGCAATCCCTGCCATGGAGAAGGCAAAGAAGCTCGCGGCGGAACGGAACCTCGACACGGCAACGATAGGTACGCCCGGCTACTTCACCATCCTTGCCTCTCGCTCGGACGCTCACTTAGGTTCCGTGATCACGGATAGTTGTATGGTGTTTGTGTCGTCGGCGGGGACACTGACGGAGGCCATCTCGCTCCTCCGCACCTACTTCTGGTTGGACTTGTGGTCAGGTACAAGACCCCTCTGGACCAGATTTCCCAGACTGTGAAACACCCTTCATAACGGTCTTCGGGGCGAGGGCGCTGGAAGGTGAGCCTGGGGAGAGGCGCCTTCGGTTTCGTCGCCAGTTTGGCTTGGCGGAAGCTGTGGAGTGGGGCAATCTCTGCATGGAGGTCCAGGCCCTCCCCTTAGACTTGGAAGACGACGTGGTGTCTTGGGCGTTGGAGCCCTCCGGCGTCTTCTCCACTAACTCTATGTACGCACGACTATCGCAAGGGGAGGTGATTACGTCGTTCAAAGAAGTCTGGCACACCAGAGTGGCACCTAAGATCAAGGTGTTCCTCTAGCAGCTTATCCGAGGTAAACTGCCCTCGGGGGAGCAACTCTTCAAGAGACAGGGGCCCTCCAATGGTCGGTGCTCTCTGTGCGGTGCCTCGGAGGACTACAACCATATCTTCTTCGCATGTCCCATGGCGGATGTTATGGGCGGGGGTGAGGGACCTCCTTTCGTGCGACTGGAACCCGACAGGGGTTGGGGAGTTCATCGCACTCGCTCAGGGTCTGGCAAACCCCTTTCGTAGGCTAGTGTGGTATACCTTTGCAGCCTAATGCTGGACTCTTTGGAACACGTGTAACAAGCTAGCTATAGAAGGAAAGCTGATTAGTAACCCGGCCGATCTCTTTTATCAAATGTCAATACATATGCAGTGCTTGATGGTTCTGGTCAGACAGAAGGATTGGGAGCTTCTGGACTTGGCGGTGGGCGACTTCAGGCGACTGTACGTGCGGACGCGGTCTGAGAACACTTGACGACGGCGCTACAACATCGTTATCTCTATTTATCTAGCCAGGATGTTATGTGTTTGGGCATGGCCCGTGATGTATGTGTCACGTGGTTTATGGTTTATGCTCTTGTGTGAGACTATGTGTTGATGTGTTGGTGTGTTGTACTCGAATTATTATGTTACCGTGTGAGGCTTTATATATAAAGCCGGGCCAAGAGGCCTTCTATTTAAAAAAAGTCTGGTGCAGCTGCGAAAGATGGGTTTATATCTTCTGTTGTTGTGGGTCGTTTTACTCCTTGTCAGCTAAAGCGGTTCTACACACAAACAAATGTGCAACGATTTCAAGGAAACCTACTTATTCCATTAAATAGATGAGTGGAATTTCTTAAAACTTTAAACCATTACACTCAATCTTTGCATAACAAATATGCACCTAACCGCACAATTTGAACCAAACAGAAAGGTATAAAAAAGCGCAATAAAAGAAACTGTCACAGACTGTAAAAACGTCTAAGGTAACGGAGGATCAACCTGGAGATCATGATGCCATCTATGCTGGATAGAAACAGGTAAGGTGAGAGTGGGTCTCCTTGACGGAGGCCTCTGGTTGGTGTGAAATTCTCTAAGAGGGTTCCGTTGAACCCAACTGAGTACGTGACCGTTTTAACACAACACATGACCCAATCAACCCATTGGTTTGCAAATCCAATCTTTGTGAGGATATTTTGGAGGTACTTCCAATCCACTCTGTCATAGGTTTTGGCATCCACCAAATTTTCCTTTCCCATCAGTACTTCTCTGCAACCAGTGAATGCATTCGAACGCTATTAGTGCGTTATCAGATATTAGTCTCTCTGGGATGAATGCACTCTGGTTGGGTGCAATTATCTCCTGCAGCGGTCTCAATCTGTTTACCATACATTTGGATACTACTTTATATGTCACATTGCAGAGACTTATCGGTCTGAAGTCTTGAAAAAATACCAGGTTTTTCTTTTTTGGGATGAGAACTATGATGGTGTCATTAATTCCTTCAGGCATATTTCCACTCCTGAAAAATTCCTTCACTGCAGCGGTGATATCCTCCTAAAAAATCCCGACGTTGATAAAATATGGCCGGAAAACCATCCTTACATGGGGCTTTTAAAGGTCCAATTTGAAAGAGGGCATTACCAATCTCTTCATCAGAATATACTGCGCATAGCTTTTCGTTCATATCTCTTGATAAATTTGTGCGTTGTCTCCAGTAAACTTCTTCTTGCTCTAGCAGGCTATCTAGTTCCTTTTCAATTCCCCTTTTCATGTCTTGTACACTCCAAGATAAATTTAAATTTATATGTTCCAACTCCTTTCTTAACTTTTCAATCCTTCTAGATACTGATCCAACTGTTTTCTTGCTCCATGTTTGTAGGCAGTCCATGACTCCAGAAAGATTTGAGGCCACGCCTTCAAGGTCCTTTGGCTTGCTATGACCCTCCCAGGCCGATTTAACTTCATCGGCTAGATTTTCTTCCCTCTCCCAACAAGCTTCATCGACTATAGCTAATTTTTGTAGCAATGCATTTCATGATGCAAGCCTAGGATCAACATGATCTTTTTCTCAACGTCACATTTGGTGGGGAGGAATCCAACACCTAAATGTGGATGGTCTTAGTGTTTGTTCGACATGTCTTTTGCCTACTATTGTGGATAAATTTGTAACAACAGAGCACACGCAAGTTCAACAATCGATTTTTTTTGGATAAGGTGTTTCTCCGCCGATATGCACCCTTTATTTGAAATGCATTTAAACATATTTAAAAATGTTAAACAATATAAAAAATATCTCATGTATATCTTGACATGCATGCTCACGGAGTTGTTTTAGACAAAACCGACAGATTTTGTGCCCTACGTAAAAAAGATAAATTTTTGGTGCTAAAATAGTCTATTTCTCGAGAACACAGGGCACAAAAATTGTCGGTTTTATGTGAAACTTTACGTGCACACATAGAACATGTCTCTCTACATGCAAAAAAAATTTCTAAATTTTTTAACTTTTAAAATATGTTTTTTACATACCGGATTCATATGCACCTGAGATCAGCTGTTTTGAGTTCGCTAAATTTCGCCCCAAGATAAAAGAGCAATATGGCCAGCGAGTCCGCGACACACACACACCATTCACAAGAAAGAATGCCAAAGCTAAATCACCATGAAAAAAAAGACTAAAATCAAGCATGGAACGGAAATAAAAATCACTTATAACAATAATAATTAAATTTGAAACAACCATCGCCAACACTACCATCAAATCCGTACCGAGCGTGGAATGATAATCCACTAGACCAGCCTCTCAACATCTCAGTTACAACCTAGGTTTTTCTGTTGGCAGAATTTTACCGCTTATAGCGGGTAATGTGCTAATAGCACCAATAGGTTTGAACTCCATATTTTTCTTGCATTTTTTTAATAAGAAACCAGACATTGTTTTTACCTAACATGATTACATCACATAAAAGAAGATTAAAGACATACAGACATGAAAAGGTCCTTGGAGAAACTAAAATTTACATCTAACAACTTTTCACCCGTCGTTTCTAGCTCCATCCTTTGCATCTTGACATTCCAAAACTCCAGGAAAACAATGTAGGAGGCCAAACCTATACAAGCCCGAATAACTTCCAAGATTTCCAAAGGCATCTTGAATCCCACTCTAATAGGTAAGAGTATAAGATAGCTAGACGTGATGTGACCATGGAGACACCCCTTGCAGTCAGATTGACGACCTTAGTTTATCGTCGTAAGGGCATGCAAAATTCTCACAAACACAAAAGAACAAAACTGCGAACTAATTTCCAACAAAACTCGACGCCACCATCCCAGCCAGCATCGCCAAAGCAGAATAAAGCAACAGATGACACACTGCTGGATCAGGAGTTGATGATCTATAAGACCAAAACCACAAACTATCTTGTTCGGCTATGTAGGCCATGTTAGTCACACACTGCTAGGACAACAATGAGACCCTCCTCTCCCCCATCGTTCCTCCCCCTCCCCCACCACCTCCGAAGACGTCTCGTGCGGGGCGACTTCGGAGGTTCCCCGCCGATCTACTAGAGAGAGGCCACCAATCTCTTTCTCAAGGCCGTTGCCGCCTCTAACTATGGCGGGCACACCTGGCTGGAAAACGGTGGAGAGTGAAGGCGGGATGTTCCGTTTCACACGGAGTTGGGATGTCGTCAGGGTGGCATGAGTAGAACGCGGAAGGTGTTGTGGGGACCGCGGCCATCGTGGCTCCTCATGCTAACGGTGGTGCAAGGTAGAGTTGCGGTAAGGCATGGACGAAGCTCCCTCTCCTATGGATGCTTAGCTCATGGCGGATCTGGGAGGCGAAGCTCCGTTTTGGTCGAGGCTGGTAATGGCAGCGCCCGTGGGAGTCGTTACCTTGTTGAAGGATCCTCGTTGCGAATCTTCTAGCCCACACACATGTTTTAGGGGAAAACCCTAGATCTAGGTCTCTCGAATCAGACGATAGCGACAATGTTGGTCTTGCTCTCCTTCTTGGGTGCATCATTTTGGAACAAGCTCTGGCTAGAGGGGTCTAGTCGTGGAGCAGTGTTCCATCTATCAAGTCTATGATGGCGAGTCATGGCGGCATGGTGCAGTGCTGGCTTAGTGTCGGGTGTGCCAAGATGGAGAAGCGTAGGATGGAGGCGCAGTCTTGCGCCGTGGCGGCTTCAATGGCAAACAAGGGCTATGCGGATCTCTACCTTGGAGTTGGCTCAGCGGTTTGACGGAGGTGACGACTTCTGAAGCGATGACATTAGGTGCTTGCTGAGGGTCTAGTGGTTCGGATGAGTGCTCCTGTTTTTTCCATAGGGTGACTCGGTGATGCCCCCAGTCCAATTCGATGAGGTGTTGTTTGTGCTTTTAGGGCATAAGGCCCTCATGGCATTTTCTTCTCCCATTGTCAGGTTTGTATGTGTTGTGTGGTGGCTTCAGATCTTTTGATGGATGTTCTTACCGGTTCTTTGTTGAATAAAATGCAAATAAAGGACGTATGCATCTCTTCGATGCAGAGGCTAAAGTCTCAACCTCCATCTCGAAAAAACACTAGGTCAACAATAGAGGCGTGCGATTTTTTTGCATGAACCTCCACCTTTGAAATATTACATGAAATAGAACATTAAGAAAAAGGAAACTCATTTGAACAAAGTTTTCAGTATTCATCCTAGATAGGACACCAACAAAATAGGGTACAAGGGAGATTTTTCTCTTCCAACAATACTATATTTCTTTTAGCAAATATGGCATTTGAACTCTCCACCTCAAAAGAAACTCTAAATGTTCTTCTTATTGGATATTGTTCAATATAGGGAACAATTATTGTTTACTCTCGAGAGAAAGGGAATTTTTTTTTTGCATGAAACACTTGTATTCCATTAAGGCACATCGAAATCATTGATCACAAATTAGGGTAGATCCTCGTCCACATTATATGGTCCCTGTGAGCTATACCTACACTTAAAGCTGCTTACTCATGATTTGGTTTGTTGCAATTGGCAAAACACTTCCATCAATAAACACAAACGGAGTCCAAACTTCGTACCACTGATTATAAAACCCATAACCCAAAACCCTAAGCCTAATGGCGAACATTCATGCTCTGTTGTCGTCATGGGTTGCTTGATTAAGAAAATCAGGTTAAAAACAACTTTTCCAATTCCTAGTTGCTGAGCGATCTGGATGTAATGAGCAGGGCCATTGATTCGGCACACATTAATTGACTCCATCAGCATCAACAAGCTAGTCGCAATAAATTGAATACCCGATCATAGGTCTGATGTAATGTCGTGGCATATAGAACCATGTCCCCCAAGTTCTTGCCAACTCATGGAACTATGCATCAACATTAATCTTGAAAAAAACAAGAAAGCCAACCAGTACGTGAGGCTCTCGGGATCTAGGTATTCCTCGCCTCCTGCCGGCGCCGCCGCCGATCTGCCCTGCGTCTGTGGCCTTCAGGCCAGGGGGGTGTGGTGGATCACGGCCCTCGTCGGCGGGAGGGCTTCACCCCCTGTTTTGTGAGTTCCGTTCTCCGTTTGTAGGGTCAAAGTTTGCAGGGGCGTCGCTCAGGTGGTGGTGGCGCCGCCTCATGCAATAAGGTCTCTCCGGCTTCAATCCCATCTCGGCGGCAACGTCGAGAGGCTTTTGGGAGTGGTGTCGTCTTCGAGGTTTTCGTTTGGCTGTGGGGATCTTCGGATCGTCATGGAGCTTCAGCGGTAGTTCATCATTCTTCTTCATCTTCGGAACGGATGTGGTCTTCTTGACCCATTCGGCGACTTCCCGTCCGCAACCAACAATGTCAAGCCGACTCAGGGAGGAGCGGCAGCGGCGGCGCGCCGTCGACACGGTTTGGAGGTTGAAGATGAAGGGCTTCTCAAGGATCGCATTGTAATTTTCGTTTTCCTTGGGAGGCTTTGTACTGTTCGTTGTTTTTTTTAATGTCAGTGTCCTATTCGCAGAAAAAAAACATTAATCTTGACAAAGTCAAGAGATGGATCTTCCGATCGATGAGTAGACACCACCACCAGGTTCTTTTTCTTGTGGAGGTACTTATTCCACTCTTCAACATGCCAACATACAATAAATTGAAATTGATCAATGAATTTGTGTTTTTTTTCCATGGTTTCCTCGGTTACCTTCTGACCACAAGGATCAAAGTTGACCGTTTATTGGGTGACCGTTCAACGGCAACTCCATTTTTTTTTCCTTTAGCATTTCCAACGTTAAGCGACAAGGCAAGAGCTTGAGGCGAATGTCCACCAGCAACATGGTCCACATCTTTGCTTTACAAATTTGTAGTGCGAAACAAATATGAACCCCATCCTCAAAAGTTGTGTCAGGATACACAGCATGTGCCAAGCTCCACTCCTCTTCTAGTAACTAGATTTAGATGTGCGCCTTGGCGCACGACCCCGTGAAGCTAATGCCAATGTGCGATAAAAAATATTAATAATACACTTCTTATGTTTGAAATCAAGATATATCACACGAAACTATAAATGAAGCATCAAACCAACTGTACCAAATAGGTTAGCAAGCCTATTGCGTAAGTTCGGAAGTAGTAGCAGAACATAAACATGTAAGTATGCAAATAGATGTAAAAGGCTGAGTATGACAGTGTGCATTAAGATCGATGCCTTATGCTTTCTACTATGATAGTGGGCTCTATCAGATGGGCGCACCTTGGCACACACCCCATCTTTCATACTAACAAACATTATGTCAAAACAAGTTCTATCAAGCTTAGAGAGTATACGAAAACATTATTTGAGTAGGAGAACTTATATACAAGCAGCTACTCATTTTGGTTATAGAGAAGTAGCTTTTGTTACACAAAAGTGGCTTCTGTTGCCATCGCTTTCTCCTTAACCTTTGCTTCATATTTGGTTGCTCCACTGGGAATCAAATTCCGAAGTGATATTGACTGGCTAGTGAAGTGATATCTGTAATTATACAAACTCCAACCAGAAAGAAGAGAGAATCAAGCAATCATTATTTGAGTGGCAAAACTTATATATAACCAGCTATTACTTTTGGTTATACAGAAGTGGCTTTTGTTACACCAAAGTGGCTTCTGTTGCCCTCGCTTTCTCCTTAATCTTTGCTCCATATTTGGTTGCTCCATTGGAAACCAAATTCCGAAGTGATATGTATCTAGCTTGTGAAGTGATATCTGTAGATTGTACAAAGTCCGACCAGAAATAAGATTGGAAACAAATGAGTGGACATAATCATAGTAAAAAGTAAAGAAAGCAAAGAAATCAAAATTAAAAAGAAAAATAAAAAATAGGAACAAACTGATAAAAAGAAAGGGACTGATAAAAATCATCCGAGTAGACCAAAGACAACCTTTATGAAGTATATTTACAAAACAGAAGTATGCTTGCATGACGTTAATGCAGTTGTCCCCCAACAGACAGCGCCAAAGATAACCTAGTAGACCAAGGATCTGATGGTTGTCCACCCAACATACAGCCAGTACCTACACAACAGAAATATACTTGCATGATGTTAATGCAGTTGTATGATGTAATGTGGTCTTGCAAGGCAAGCGGAGAAAAAAGCATATTGGTAGCAAATACTTATCAAGCACATTTACCACACTTGTAGCATCTGATACTGTTATTATGTCATTTGGTTCTCCAAGAGAGAAATCTTGGCAATTGACATCAAGAAGCATAAATAGCGCGGCAGCACATAGTTTCAGTTTTCTTTCTTTTTTGTTTACCTTGTGAATATCCCCAACTATACACATGTACCAGCTCATGGAAAGACAAGGAACATGTGACTGAATCACCCCAAATTATTTTGGTTTAGTCTTTAAAATTCCAAGCCATCAATAATAGATCAACATAAAGGGGGCGGACAAACAATGTTACTTCTAAAGTTGGTGCAGCACACGCAGCAATATGTAAAAAAAACTCTTAAAAGGGAATACAATAACTGAACAAATACAGATACTGCCGAAAATGAAAATTGGTAACAAATGGAACTCACTTTCCCCGCTTGAATTTCAGGCCCATCCTCTTGCCACCAACCTACCCTGCAAAGAGAAACAGAGAACCTCCTCATCATTTAATCTTCAGTTAGCACGTGAGCATATGATCTTTGCAGACATACCGAGGTCCAGGAGGTTTTCGACCGATGGTGGCGTATGTGGGAGAGGTGTTTCAGGAGTAAAAATGCTCAAACATATGGTGACAATAGAAGAGCATCAAGGTGAAAAAAATAATCTAGTGGTAAACTCGACCATGCAACAACTAATAACCAGTAAAAGATCGAAATAGAGTATCGAATACAAGTTATCAACCATACAACAGATGGTTTAGTACACCATTGGAGGGACGTTGAAAAAATAAATACTCCCTATTCAGCTATATGCTCAAGATGCAAAGGAAGTTGTGAAAAATGAAGCTCACCGTATGGATTTTCTATCTGGATTTTTCTTAAATCCATCAATTACAGCAATGAAAAGAATCATATGTAGTCAATTGATGTCAGGGATGTAAATCTTACCAAGGACTTTTTATGTACATCGTAGAGAAAAGGACGAATGTACTTTACATCTGCAAGAAAATATAAGAAGCATGAATACTGTTACAGACTGTTGCTAATCAAAAATCATACAGAAAACTCCTAAATGATGTAGGTCTGACTTAACTTCAGGCCAAATAGTTGAGATCTAGCCACGGAACCTCGGGCTCATGGCATTAGGCAAAAGCCAGCAATAATAATTCAGTTATTTCCTGCAAAATAACAACATTATCCAAGAAATGACTGTTTGGACATTACTCAGCAAGACACAAATTCGAAATTATTTTCAATGCCGAAACAAACAGAGAAGTATATCCATTGTTTTCTGCTAGAACAGCAACTTGATTTACTACCGCTGGAGCTAAATTTTAGAAAAAAACGAAATTGTAAACAACAGGGCAATATGTGATTTTTACATACCTACAGGGTCACTTGCATCAACATTGATATTCTGCTTTACATAGCTACATGGTCAATACTTCATGGTTTTTAATCTCCTGAATTAGAGTCCCAATTGTTCAGTTTTCTCAGTTGTATAGGTTCAGTTTTCCAACATTGCACACCCTTCCCAGCGGGCAGGAGAGAGCAGAAGCAAACGTAAAAAAAAAAGCGTGCAACTGAGATAAATTATGGCCACTCTTTGGAGACAAGGGATGATGCAAAATATGTGGCGAAATAAAGGATTAGTACCTGACAAAATATGGTACTCAGGGCAGGAGGAGGGGAGACAGGGCCTGGGAGGAGGAGAAGGGCGGGTATAGGCGGATAGTATATTATATTCATGAGGAAACTAAATGGAAAATTAGGAACCTTACAACAATAACATGTGTGGGGCTAATAGACATGGCGCGGCAATACCAGAAACCTGCATTGCTTAAGAATACGTGTGGGGATAATCATAAAACTATAATCACAAATCAAACCCATAAGAGAATTAAGACCATCCTGATACCATATGGCTCGGTTTACACCATTAGATGAATTGTATGATCACATCACTCAGAAATTAGAAAATAAGATCTACTATATGGCATGAAAGATCAAATGAAACTGGCCAGAAATAATGTGCTCTTCCTCAACTTTCTAATTTTAGAACATGAACTAAATGGTATTCTAGAAATTTAGGGAACTTAAACAAAAGAAAGAGAAATAACAAATATATTAAAAACAACATAATAGTAATCTTTACCAGTTGTCCATCTACCTGACCAATCTCTTAGATATGCTAGCTGGTAAGACCAGCTCTGTTTTCCAATTGCACAAAATAGACGACTAAAGGTAAGAAAAATAGGAGAAACAAAAGGCATCCAAACCAAAATAGCACGTTTCAAAGACAAAATACGATGTAACAGCAAGAACGCACCATTTAGAATTATAGCAGCAATGGTCAGTAACAAGAAAATGTTCAAGATAAATCCTATCAAGCAATGGGCATTTTCTTGTACAAGCATAATCCATATTAATTTCAGAACCTATAAATTGATAAATGGAGTTATAATTTGTACAACCGAAAAGCTAACCTCTTCAGAAAATCCAAATTCTTGCATGCCCACAACCATGTATATTATCCATGATTTTCTGCTCCACCACCATTTACAGGAGAGGACAAGAGAATCTGTTAGCCTGCGCATTTTTCCAACCCTTGCCTTGCTGAATTTGAATGAGGAGTAACATGGACAAGGAAAGTAAGGCACACAAATAATGGAGCTACCTCAAAACCGAGGGGTCGCATAGTCGACCAGGCTTCACTGGATATTATCTCTCCCCTAAGGCCACTATTTTTTTTTTCAAAATTATGATGCTTGCATAATCTGAAACCACATAACAGCCAAAAGAAGACGGGTGTATCATCATTCAACATCTTACATTCTGCAGAATCTACACATATGTTTTAGGTGCTAAAAGGCACGAATCTAAATGTACCAAATTTTACCGGTTGGTGGTGAAGTATTTGTTGTAACAGCAAGGAGCTTATGTCCATGTACCCACCTTAGGCTCCAGGTCATATGACCATATGTGACCCTGAAATTAAATCAAAGTTAAGATAAAAAGTTGATCAACTAATGCAAGAATCGGAGAACAAATTAGTTTCACAGATTATAACCAACTAAAGCACAATTAAGCTGCACTCTCCAGGTTCCTACTGTCAACAAACCCATAAGCGAGTATCGAACAGGTGCACCAGGAAGATGTCATTGTAACCTAGGATCCGCTAATTGAGTGCATCTACTACCTTACTGACAGGATGTCAATGAACCCAGCTTTCCTTTCTAGTTCCCGCTGGGGATGCAGAACAGGTGGTCAATAATATGTTTTTCAGGTGTGGTGTCATCCGAATCCGCATAATCATCATCACTTGACCCATATCTGCTAGAGACTTGCTGAACCCTGATAAATAATAGTAAATTAGGAGGCATACAAGAATCAAATGGATCTTTTTTCGATAAAGGAGCATTGCCCCAGCATCTGCATCAATGGATGCACACGGCTTGAAGAATCAAATGGATCTGGAGCAGGCAATGTAACAGTCCAGAGCATCAAACAAGATGGGTCATGACATCAGTTAATGATATATATTGAGCTGAATGATAATGCACCATAATATCAGGTAGAACTATCAATTAAATTAATTTGGCCAGTATTACAAGCTACATAATGTGTAGGAAAACATCACACACGCACACAGGCGCAAGTGGTATTTGGTTCCATCACAATGACGATGCAATTATTTACTTCCATTCACCACAACGATGTGATGCAAGTGGTGGACTCTTACTTTTTTATTTGTATGTTGTGCTTATATGGGACATCTAGAACCAGATATTGCATCTGCCAGCCATCAAATGTCAAGGTGAGACACTCCGACTAACATCCAGTGATTTCTATAGGCGGCAACACCAACATTAAAGAATATGAAGAGATAAATGAGGGCAATATTAACCTTGGCATAAAATGAACTTAACATAAAATGAAGTTATGAACTTATAGTTCAAAATGGTAAACGAGAACTGACAGATCAAGTATATGAATCAACAAATGCTTGAAGGATTTGGTTCTTCTATGAATCTGGTCATCAACCTCCAAATAAATATCAATGAGGGATGCATAGGGCAAGCCTTGTATATGAATCATGATAATTTTTTTAAAATGCTATTGAGTAAATAATGAAGCCACCTGAATACAGAAACAATGCCAACAATTACTATGGAGTGTTCAGTGTTAAAACTTGAAATACTAGAAATACACTCAAATTACTCTGTATGCAGAAATCAAAACCATACATCAAATAAGAGATGTTTTAATAATTGATCATTTCCTTCCTAGTCTATCTCCTCTTCCATCACCTACAGTAATTCATGCAAGATGCGAAATGTTTTTCTTTAGCCATTTCATAGCAGGTTGTGTACATAAGACCAAATTAAAGCATCAGATGCACTTGAAGTTGCACCTATATCAAATATATTAACTCAAATATCTTACACCGAGGAACTTTTCAAAAAAAAAAAAACATAGCGCCAATAGTTATATACCAGAGCAAGGTTTAATGTGGTCACTGATGTCGCTCTAGGTCTCTTCTTTCAAGCCATCCAACCATTGAAAGCGAGGAAACCATCCACATACCATCTCTTGAGGTAATACACCAACACTTGAACATGCATGTTGTATATGCAACCAACGGACAGAGCAAGAACACGACAAGGTCACACAATAAACTGTCAAGAAAATCCAAAAGTGGGAAGTCGAGAAAACATGGCGAATTGGACATCTGTAACTGAGAAGCTCAACCCATTAGAAGCTCACCACATTCAGCATCATATCTTGCGGCACCCAATCCATATTTTCTCGCCGACACCGGGCAAACGGATTGCCAGATGAAGTGTTCTGCCCATCACACCTCTGTAATCCAAGGAACCGAGCCACAATGCTTATGAGAGTCACCTCATCTTCAACAAAGAACCTAGAGAAAATGATTCTAGCTGTATTACACCGCTCAATATTCTTATTGCTGCCATTGCTGGCCAAGCTATTGAATCATCCCAAAAGCCACAGGAAAATTGCAGGAGCTGAAAAAATCCTCTACTTACCTTAGGAGGAGGAGGAACCTGTAGGTCCCCTTCAAAGAAGAGGCAGAGGAGGGCAGGCCCCTGCGTCGGTGGTCGGCATCGTCGGTGATGCCAAAGAGGCAGAGGAGGCCAGTAGTCCAGCACAACCCATCGAGATCTGGGCACGAATCGACGGCGTACCTCGGCAGGTCGCCTTCATCTCCATCCCTCCGATGGCGGTAGCAAGGGATGTGGCCGACGGTCGCTGAGGTGCGCTTGGTTGTCCGTCCGTCATCCCCGCGCTGACCGGCAGCTGCAACCGCCGTCCCCGCGTCTGACCGCCGACTGCAGCTTCTCAGCGGCCATCCCATCGTGGCCGGATGGGGATGCCTCCGTGGGTGTATGGCGCCTCGCCGCTGGTGCTGGCCGCGGCCACCATCGTCGGGCTGCTCAGCTCGCTCGATGGCGTCGCCTTCCTGGCCTCCTGCCGCGTGTGAGGAGGCAGTGACGCCACGGCAACGAAGACGCCCGCCGGCGACGTGGTGATGGGCGAGCAGACGGCGGCCGGTGACGAGAACGGGGAAGGGGCAGGGGCGGAGCAGGGCCGGGGCGGGGGCGCGAGGCAGGGGCAGGGGTGGCGGCTAGGTTTTTTTTCGCCCTGGGGATCGCTTTTATACGAGGCCACACTGAAATAACGAAAATACCCCTGCGGGTTGAGTTCCACTGGCTGGCGCCAATGCGCACCGACAGAGATCCCAGTCGCAGTGGTTGACGTGCGGGGCCGGCAAAGGTAGGGCCCACATGCAGCCGGAGGCGGGTAACAATCTGCTGTTGCATGGGGTTAGCTAGTGAGAGGAGAGTACCCAAAACGAACGGACAAGATGCACCGATGAGGAGATCCGACGGCTCACGTGCGCTGATCACTGTGAAGCCTCCTATGGGGGGCAGCTATTATACAGAGGGCGACTATTCTAGGCAAATATGCACAGCAAATGGGGGACCTATGGTGGGCATTGAGCCTTATTATTATTTTTGAATAACTAGCAAGGAGGCCCTCGCAAATGCGAGGGCATCATCTTAAAAGGCTATTTATTTCTAATTGTTCAACATCTTAAAAGGGTAACATTATAGAAATAATGTTGTACAATTATTAAAATTACCAAACCTAGTGTTTAATGAATTTTACACAAATGAATTATTTTTAGTTGCTATGTATTCTTGGCTCAACGATCAATGGACATGCCATATATCCGTTAATATATGTGTTAGTTTCGCTTTGTGGTGGCATAATTCGCAGTGACTTAAAAAAATCTAGAGAAATTTGCTCATGTAATATTACAAAAGAAATTACTCATCAAATATTTCAGAATAAATAAAAAATCAAAGTATTACACAACAATAAGTATAATATTATAATTTTTCACACCCATGTACTATAGTTCTGCAATTGCATTGCTTCCCAGAGTTTCTATGTTGAACGGATTTTCTTTTGAACCATCTTTTTTGCAACCACAACCGTAGTCATGAACATACATAGGGTTAAAAGTCTGGCAATGTTCATAGTTATATTTATTTCACTTTTATGCATCTCGCGCAATCATATGGCATATATTCTCCCTACGTTTGGGATCATGTACGTGAGTTTCGGCTCGAGGTTGCTTTTTCACTTCCTGCAGTTTGAAAATAATTGAGAATGATATTTTCTTGGAATTATGTTTCATCACAGCCGGTCCGATGGAATTCTTCGAACCTTATTATAATAATCTACAATTCAGTAGCATTCTTTTCTAAGCGAAATTAGTACGTAGTGACATGTACAAACTCCTTAGTCAGTTTTATTTTTCATATGTTTTGCCATAGTCTCACGTACATATTCCATTGAGTTTGGATATTTGCTTTTTTAAGAAAGACTTTTTTTTCTCAGGTCCATTGAAAATTAACGTCACATATAGAATATATTCTATGGCTTCCTTTTCTTTGACATGGAAGAAAAAAATAATTCTAATCCATATCTGACGTAGAGCTGTAGGACTTCTTTTAAGTGACATATAGCCTGTATTCTATCGCTTCATTTTCTTTGACATTGAAGCCATCTTTTCACGTGAACCTTTTTTTTATCGTTTCCTACCTCTACAAGATGTTTATAACCATAAAACGCGTAAATAAGGTACACATATTTTTTCATGGACTCTTTTTTTTCTTTGAGATATGAATTCGCGTGGACTGATTCGCAAAAAAAATAAAATACGGGTGGACACATATGGTTTTTAACATGCCATAAGTTTATTTTTGTACACCTTCTGTTGTATGTAACACTTCATATCTTTTAATCTAAGACGTTAAAATTAAAATCATTGGTTTATATTATTTTAGCATATGTGGATTAACCTGATGCCTCTAAAAACACCCTTATTTTGCTTTTAGTATATAATAGATTCTTTGACATTGAAGCCATCTTTTCACGTGAACCTTTTTTTTATTGTTTCCTACCTCTACAAGATGTTTATAACCATAAAACGCGTAAATAAGGTACACATATTTTTTCATGGACTCTTTTTTTTTTCTTGGAGATATGAATTCGCGTGGACTGATTCGCAAAAAAAAAAGAATACGGGTGGACACATATGGTTTTTAACGTGTCATAAGTTTATTTTTGTACACATTCTGTTGTATGTAACACTTCATATCTTTTAATCTAAGACGTTAAAATTAAAATCATTGGTTTATATTATTTTAGCATATGTGGATTAACCTGATGCCTCTAAAAATACCCTTATTTTGCTTTTAGTATATAATAGATAGATAGAATTGATAGATTCACGTTTCAAAGAAGTGGTTTCAAACCCATTCTATTTGAGTCCCATTGATACTCTTCTCAATCACAACATAGACCTTATAGGTTGACTTCACCAATAAATGTCTTTAATATCAAAGTGCCACGCGACAAAATCTTCAGTTTGCTCCCCCGCCGGAATGCTAAGAATGATTGGCATATCAACACGAAGAAAATGTTCAATGATAAAAAAAATGAAACGGTGTCTAGGAGGAACTAGACACTAGTGATATACTATCTCCTTGAGGTGGTTTGGACGCCATTATATAAGCGTGTGTCGCCATATACCCTGCCTTCGTGGTTTTCGGGATGATGTTCCCTCTCGTGTCTATTGACATAAATGACGTGTTGAGATTCTGGATCAAGTCCTCCCGATCTGCCTCGGGCACATTTGCTAGTCGAGATCTTGCTCTTGAACTGGTGTTCCTGTGACTATCTCCCGAAGTTCTCGAGTGTCAACTCAGGTTGGCCCTGCGCTCACTTGACCCAGCAGCTGCAGCTCTTCTTTCATCTAGTATCGCCATTTGCTTTTCTAACTCTCGTTTAGAACGAGCGATTTTATATTGATAAGCTTGCAATGCCTTCGGCGTAGTAGCTGTAGTGGTCATCAGCTCTGTGCCATCCATGACTTTCTGAGTTGTATCCCATGCTTCCTACGGCATCTGCACTTTTTCTCGCGGCGTGGTTTCGATGTACTTGTTGCCGGTTCCACGTGTGAGATCTGCGGGATCAATGTAAGGATTGCCCATATCATCGAAAGCCTCACACTCTTCATCTACTGTCTGCTTGTTCCACCGATTGCACAGACTTGGTGATATATTGCAGTTGTGTTCTCATCACCCTCAGGGTCGGTTACACCATCGTATAGATCGGCGAAGATCTCGCTACTATCAGCAGAGGTGTCGATGAAGTCGAAGTTGGTGAAGCCATGGTTGTTGAAGTCGTTGTTGTTGAAGCTTTCCGAGTCGCTTTCCAGATTGGAATCCGTGAACGACATGAAAGTCATGTCACTGAACAGATCGGTGAGTGCCCCGCCGTCAGCGGGCTTGGTGAAGTGTGGCGGAGAAACTTCCTCGTCGCCTGACTCGATGGATGATGCTGATGATCCCGAGAAATCGGAATCGACTGCTGACGGTCCCGAAAAATCGGTGCCGCAAGACGATGCGATCCTTATTTCCCAACAAGGAAGTGGAAGCTCCCAAAAGTTATCTCTGTCGACTCCTCCAGATCGGCATATGCATGCAAACGGGCGGCAGAGTGAGGAACAAAATCGGCGAGATCAACGTCCATCTTGCTTGGAGTAAATGATGTTGTTGACGATGCCATTGAAATGACGACCTTGTGACCTCCAATCCCCACCGACGGCGCCAATCGACAAGGTATTAACTTGTCAATGCCTATAGATTGTAGACTTGAGTTTCGTAAGAAGTAGAGGGCAAGTAGATCTCAAAGGTTTCAACCGACAAAGGTGTTTCGACTAAAGTTACGGTGGTTTTGTTGACAATGAATTGATCATTTTCTGTTCCCTCGGCTCCCCTTTATATAGGAGGCAAAGCCGAGGGATTTCGTGCCGTATAAGTTACAAACTGCGGGAAGGCGCGTTGGGCCTTTCCCGTATCGTTACATAATTCCTAATACAACTCTATATTCCTTATTCCTTATCGGCATGCCTAGCTATGTCAGTCACGCCTAGTCCCACTTCTAGTCACTGTACTAGATGGCTATGGTAGGAGTCGGTATTATGGGGGCAGCAATAGTAGGAAGAGAAGTTGAACCACAACCCGAAAGTGCTCCACGCAGAAATAGTCCAAGACAAAATAGTCCTCAACCCACTGCGGTGGCGGCGCGAGATCCCCAAGAGATGGTGACGCGAGGAAAATTGTGACCCAAGCTCGAGTCGATAAAGCACGAGAGGAGAGGAACCGTGAAACTAGAACACGAGATCGTCGACACTCACCAGAAGTTAGTGATGAGGACTTATGCGGACTCCCTTGCTTTACCCGACGGGTTCACAAAACTCGAGTGCCTTCTAGATTCAAGTTGCCTGACAACTATAAAAAGTTCGACGGATTGCAAGATCCTGAGGATTGGGTAGTTGATTACTTAGAGACAGTGAAGTTGATGGGCGGAACCAGGGCAACGGCCATGCAGAGCACTTAGGTCCACCTCAGTGGAGCCACAAGATCCTGGATGAAGAAGCTACCGGAAGGATCCATCGACAGCTAGAAAACTTTTGAGGACTTGTTCGTGAGGAATTTCCGTTCCACGTGCAAGAAACCTGCGTCAATAGAGCAGTTAAGGACCTGCAAGCAGAAGTCGGATGAATCAATGAGGATGTACATCCAGAGGTGGAGCATCATAAAAATTCGGCTGAGAATGTGTCCAATGAAAGAGCAATCGACGCGTTTGTTACAGGAATCCGAAGAAGAGATCTAATCGAAGAAGTGGGTAGATCCAACCCAAGAACAATAGCAGACCTCATGAAGATAGCGAATCGCTGGGCTGCCGGGGAAGATGTTGTTCATAACAAATGGCAGAGGTCACACGAGGAGGATCGCAACATAAATAACAATCAAAATAGGCGATGTTTTGGCCACTTCACAAATTATGACGGTCCCAGCCAAGTAGCGGCTGGCTTTCGAGGAAATAGTGGAGGAAATCATCGGGACGATTACCAATGGAGTAATGACAAGCGCAATGATCATAGAGATGCAACGAGTCCAGCAGGAAAAATAATTGGCCAAGGTTTCCAAGGCCATACAACGTGTCACCCGAAGATCTGCTGAACGGTCATGCCAGATGCTTTTTTACCTCTACAATGATGGCAAGAGACAGTCGGGTCATCTTCAGAAGGACTACCGAACTTTCCAAGCTTTGCGGAGATACACAGAGAACGCAAACATCCAAGCAGCAAGTAGGGGATACGTGCAGGGGCCAAGGAGTGAAGTTCACCTGACACCACCACCAGCAATTACCAGTGCGAACCAGCATCAGTTGCAACTTGCGGCACCTCCGGGCAATAATGGCTACTTCATTGACACTAAGGGGGCGGTGTCGATGATACATAAGGGCAGACCTTCGAATATAGCGCAGAAGCTAATCTCATGAGAGGTGTACATGGCAGAAAAGTCACCTCCACCAACCGTTGAATATCTCAATTGGTCGGGACAGCCAATAGGATTCACTCAAGAGGATCATCCACCTCAAGTTCCATGACCAGGGCAATCAGCTATGATCTTACCGGCAGTGATCGCAGGGTTTGAGGTCTCGCGCATATTCATAGATGGTGGAAGCAGTCTAAATCTCATATACGCAGACACACTGTGGAAGATGAATACTTCCTTGGCAAACTTGACACCAACTGACACGCTGTAATATCCCAGAACATAGGACCAACGAAGGGTATATTTAGAAATGGGATGTGCATTTCATCGAACGGGGGAAATTTTCGCGCTTTATTGTATAAAACCTAAGAGGGATCGAGGTTTCTCTCTCGTTGCTATTAGGGTTAGAGCAATGTGAGTGCTATGAATTTCGACATGACCTCTTTTGAAACTTAGAGTTTTGGGAGAATATTTGATTTGGCATTTCAAATTTGATTTCAAACAAAAGAAGTATAAAGTAAACAATATATAAATGAATTATGAATTCATAATTCAAAACCACATCACATTTATACAAGTAACTCAAAAATCATATCACATTTACGTAACTAATTCATAAGTGAATATAAAATATTTACAAAACCTCATAAGCAAAACTTTGAGCTTTATTGATCATACACACATAATTACATTGTCTTTACAATATTCATTATACAAGAATGAGAAATATAATAAAGAAAATGAAGATTACATCTAATGAATTATTTCTATGCTAAAGTCTTCATCAATTCTTCATTTTGATCTTCTCCAAAGCCTGGAATAACTTGAAACCTTTATAAGAAGAGAAAATGGAAGGATTTGTCCAGTAACAAGTGTCATTGACACATGGAAGTAAAAAAACCCAGAAATACATGTGATAAGCCTTGGCAGGGAGGGATCAAGTCCCAACCAAAGCTAAAGGGGAGCCCAGCAGCTTTTCTTCATCATGAGCATGGGGAGAAGGGCTGGACAGCACAACACACACACACAAGTGATGTCGACCAAGGAGCATAGCACCTTGTGCTATAAATAGCACAATGCTTAGAGATAGGGTTGGATTCATCAGCATATCAATAAGAACAGTAAGAACGGCGATAGAAACACCAGTAGAGCATTTTCATATTCATCCAGAGAATCAATTCCAAAAACCAAACCCAACCATACATAGATCATGGTGACCTAAGGCAAGATCATCCAGGAGCTTGGAGGTGAAGGGTTGTGGATCAAATCAACCATCCAGAAACACTGCACCAACACAAAATATTTATCTAGGAGCTGGAACAAGGTATACATCATACCTGGATTTGAGCTCATGATCAAATCCATCATAAACATGCTCATACACACACTTGGTGTGGAGCAGATGCATCCACAAGGTATATCATCCCTTGGTATTAACCAAGTGATGCTAGGAAGAAGAGGCCAGACCAAGAACTAGATATCTAGTCATTGGATATGCATAGGTATATCTAGTACTAGCCATCCAAGACACTAGAACAACTAGAATAGTGGCCAACTAATTAACCTAGCACCATATGGTGTATTCAACCATCAGATCAACCCAGTTTTCATGAAAAGCACCCACAGGGCATTCATGCAAATGATTCCCAACTTTGGATCTTGTTTATCTTTTCAGAAAACCCACCAGATAGCCAATAAGACGCAACCAGATGCAGTAGCAAGCAACTGAGGTCACGGCACTAGCCTAGCAAGCAAACTAGCCACACAGGCAAGTTTTTCTTCATTACCATGTAGGTTTAGACAAGTAGATTCATTCCAAAGCATATTGGAATTCATATAAGCAACTGTTTATGTAAATGAATCATCACCAACACATGGTTCATCAAATATATCTGACAGAAATCAACACATGGCAACAACATGACATGCATAGGAGGTTTACTGAAGCAATTGCTTCAGTAAAGTACACCTGGCTACCAAAAATCATTTAACCAAGCATTATTGCAAGCACAAGTAGCTTAATTAACCACTAAGTATGCACTTAAGCCACTGGTAAAGCACCAGTAGCATCACAAGGCATTCATATACATAGTTACACATCAATTAACATCACAGGTTAACCAGATGGCAACCAGCAAAGGCTGGAAAGCTTAGCCAATGGCTAGAGCAGCAGCCACACAAGACATAAAGCCTAGCCACTAGCATCTGTTGATCAAATGGATCAATTGGATCATGTGCAAGATACAGGAGAGCACCACAAGCATCACAAGTGTCAGGATAATTGCCACTACTGACAGCAAGCACCACCATCAAGCAATTGAACAACAGTAGACCTAGACAAGCATAAGCATGGCACCAGTAAGCCTAGGCAATACATCAAGATAGCATAGCAGTAGCAATGGAGCATAGCAGCCATGGAAATATGAGCAGCCCAACAACAATACACACTTGGCCAGTGGCCAGTAATGGCATAGCTAGCCAGAGCATACAGAGAGGAAGGATTGGATGCAAAGAGCATCGGCAGCAATGTTCCTGCATGATCGTAGGATCATCAGGAAGCAAGGAGAGAAGAAGAGGAGCAGCAGAGACATGGAGGCGCACAGAGAAGGAGAAGAGATGGAGAAGGACGAGGAGATCATACCTGCGCCTGGAAGCAGAGGCTACGGCATGGTGAGGCAGTGCTCGCGCGGCCGCAACAGCTGCAAGTCCAAGGTAGATGCTGACGTTACGCCGACGAACTCAACCAACAGAACAACACCCTAGGGACGATCACACAGGCGATGCCACAGCATCACCCGCGCCAGGTCAGTCCCAGGCACACGTGAGCATCGACGACGGCGACCGCAGTTAGCCAACCTAGGGGTATTTTGGTTATTTGACATAGGTTTTAATTCAATTCAAATTTGAATTTAAATCCTACACTAGAAAAATTGCAAATAAATCCCCAACAACTCCAAAAATTCAAGAACAATATGAATAACTCATAGAAAATATTCCTTAACCAAAATAAAATATGAAATGTAATAAACAATGAGAATTCAAATTTAAGAATTTTGATATGAATTTGTAAAGTGGAAAATTCAAATTTGCAATTTTCCTTGGATATATAAATTAAGGAAAATTCCAAATAACTTTTATATTTTAAAAGTCAATATTTCCAAAAGGAGAAATATTCTATTATTCTTAACCTTTTATTTAAGGTAGATATTTTCCAAAGGAAAATTCCATTAATCCTAAATCTTTTATTCTACAAGAAAACAATATAAAAGGGTTAAAATTTAGTGCCTAAGGCATAAATATTCAAATTAAACCTAAATCATCCAAATTTTAATAAGTACTCCGGGAAAAGTGATTCAACATAAAAGAATGTACCCATGCATGCATCATTTGGATTTTATAACATTGTCCTTATCGGACAATGATGCTTCTTTTCAGAACCCGAGGTCCAGGTTCCATCCAAACCATCGAACTGCATTATCTTGCAGTCCCCAGGCAAGTTCACTCTTGCTCATGCCATATTGATTATTTTCTATAAATTTACTCGCAAAGCAATATATTTATCACTCATGCATTGAAAATAAAATGTTACTTTTCCAATTATGAATATGACTATGTGGTTGGCAATGGGACCATGGTATGTGTTGATGGTGGAGGTTCCATTGCAAGGGTTCTACTCATCTAGGACTAATCACCAATGCCGTCTAGTGATTCTAGCGCTGTACATTTCGCGTTAACCATGAGATCTATAAGGGCTATGGGGAAGTCAGCTGTATCTTTTCCCTCTCGCATATTAACAGACTAGTGATAAGGGTTGACTGTATCAGTCTATCTATTGGTAAATGTGAGGACAGTTGATGTGGGCATTACCCTTCGGGTAACTCACATTGTGCTACCTCTTATGGCCCAACCAAGGGCCCATGAAGATCCTCCATTGACCAAGGTGGGCCACCATGTCGGTTCTGAAGAGATATATTTGGTGAACAAGGCACGAAGATGAAGAACAAGGAAAGTTTAGACGTAGAACTCTTTGTAACCTAGTCGTACCCGGACAGACCTCTCAAGACCTGGCTCACAATATAAGAGTCAGAAGAGGGTCTGCCGAGGGACACACAATCAACTTAGCCATAACCACCGCAAGTCTAGAGCTAGGTCATACAAAATCTTAGCTTCTCAATGGGATCTTAGTCCAACCCTTCGGCTGCCCCATTGTAAACCCGATATTTTCGATAATCAAGATCAGACAAGTAGGAAGTAAGGGTTTTACCTCATCGAGGGCCCCGAACCTGGGTAAATCTCTCTCCTCATTTGTTTGGTATCCGATGTCTCGTGTTAGCCTGCAGGACTCCGTCAACCCTAAGCCCCAAAAGGTGGGCATTGCCGAGGAGTACCCTCGACAATTGGCACCGTCTGTGGGAAACCTGTTGGTACAAAGCACGTCATCGGCAGCTCCGGTCACATCAGCAGCGTTTGTGTTGACTTCACCAACACCTTCAAGTCCAAGAAACTCAGTTCGTTGTGGTTCTTTCGAGTACGCACCACGCGTTGAGGCCTCGCGTCCGATCTCTTCGGAGTTACGCGGCAATATGGATACAACCTTCGGAGGGGTCCACTTCATCATTGATTTCAAAGGATTTCTTCAACTTCCCAGTTCAAACGCGTCAAGCCTAAGGACTTCGGCTCCAGAAAGCATTGTTCCACTGATAGCTCTAGTAGGCTTACCCAGAAACAACAGCGAAAGAAGAAGTCGATTTGGTAGCAGAGAGGAGCAACGGAAGAGGCGAAGGGATCTATGCCGTGAAGAATAAGAACAAGCCGCAAGTCGCCTTCGACAGTGCGGGAAGGGATACTACAATGCGCAATCCAGCAAGAACCTCCTCCGTACACCTTATTTATCGGCTACGGAACAGCTTGATGCGCCATGTTATCTGCACTCTTATATCGAACCGAAGGATAGCGTCGAGAAGGCCACTCATTTACTCAAATATTGTCGGCAATTCCTCGACATTCAGAAGTTCTGTGACGAGTTAAGGTCCGAATCAGAGGCAAAAGCTAGTTCGGCAGAACTAAGAGCAGTAGCTTACAGCTACCCGCAACAGTATACACCGGGCGAAGATATTTACATACCAACCGAAGTTTATCCTGTGTCTCGAGGTCAAGTGAACATGATTCATAAGACCAGCTTTTTGAAGAGTGAGGCGAAGAAGTTTTCATGACAAATAAAATTTGCAGAGGTAGCTATGGCAGCGGTACCCGATTACATCAATTGGTCTGATCAGAGCATCCTATTCAGCAGAGCAGACCACCCGACAGCCGTTCCTAGGCCCGGTCATGCTGCCCTAGTCCTTGAAGCGCAGATTGGAGGATATAACATGAGCAAAGTGTTCATGGATGGAGGAAGCGGCCTAAATCTTTTGTTCGCAAGCACAATGAAGGCAATGGGATTATCGGTCGATATGCTAAAAGAATCTGATACTGGCTTCCACGGCATCGTCCCAACCCGAACCGCTTATCCCCTTGGTAAAATTTCACTGGATGTCGTGTTCGGCACACCTAGCATTTTCAGAAAGGAGAAGCTCGAGTTCGAGGTAGTCGATTGGGAATCACAGTACCACGCCATCCTCGGCAGGCCAGCGTTCGCGAAATTTATGGCAGTTCCTCATTACACATATTTGAAGCTAAAGATGTCAGGCAATAATGGGACAACAATAACCGTTCACGGGAGTTTTTCTCGTTCTGATAACTGCGATAGAGAATTTCAGAAGATCGCTTCCAAGTTCGGAGTCAGGGAGGAACTCAATGCAATCGATGCAATCACCGATCATACACAACCACCTGCTGATAATCGAAACAACAAACCCAACGAGTTCGACGTTACGAAGGAAGCAAAGAAGCATCAAGTGCACCCCTCTGACCTGAAGAAAACAGTCAATGTATCGGCAGAATTTATTGCCGCATAGGAAAGCGTGCTCATCGAGTTCCTCCGTGAGCGCAGGAAAATATTTGCATGGGAACCATCCAACATGCCAGGTATTCCCAGGGAACTCGCTGAGCATGCCCTTAATGTTGACCCCAAAGCCAAACCGGTGCAGTAGACATTGCATCGTTTCTCAGAACCAAAAAGAAAAGCTATCGGCGAAGAAGTCAATCGGCTCCAAAAAACTGGTTTTATTCGAGAGCTCAAGGAAGCTGAGTGGGTAGCCAATCCAGTCATGGTGCTAAAGAAGGATACAATAGCTCTTCGCATGTGTATCGACTACACAAGTCTCAACAAACATTTCCCGAAGGATCACTTCCCGTTGCCTCGCATCGATCAAATAGTCGACTCTACGGCAGGCTGCGATCGCCTCTCTTTTCTCAGCACTTATTCGGGATACAATCAGATCAAGCTCAAGAAAGAAGATCAGGAATTAACTGCATTCATAACTGCACATGGTGTTTACTGCTACAACGTCATGACGTTCGGATTAAAAAATGCAGGCGCAACTTATCAGCGGTGCATGCAAGCTTGCATCGAGGTTTACATTAATGACATCGTCATCAAAACCAGAAACATGACCACACTCATTGACGATTTAAGAGAAACTTTTGATAATCTCGACAGATACAAAATCAAGCTGAACCCGAAGAAGTGCTTCTTCGGGGTGCCAGGAGGCCAAGTACTCGGGTACTTTATTTCAGCAAGAGGGATAGAAGCTAATCCCTTAAAGATTAAAGTTGTACTTGATATGGAGCCACCTATAAGTCTACAACAGGTGCAACAGTTGGCAGGACGATTGGAAGCTCTTAGTAGGTTCATTGCAAAACTAGGAGAAAAGGCCTTACCATTTTACCAACTGATGAAAAAATCTGAAAAATTCGAGTGGGCAACAGAGGCACAAGATGCCTTCGACAAACTGAAGAAGGTTCTGTCGATCTCTCCAGTTCTCGTAACCCCCAGGGATAAGGAGCCAATGCTACTTTACATAGCCGCAACTATTCAAGTCGTCAGTTCGATCCTCGTTGTCGAACGTGAGGAAGAAGGAAGAGTACATGGCGTACAACGCCCCGTTTATTACCTCAGCGAGGTAGTCACACCTGCAAAACAACGATATCCTCACCATCAGAAGCTAGAGTATGCAGTATGGAGGGCAGCATGGAAATTGCGGCATTACTTTGCAGAACATCCGATTGTTGTCGTCTCAGAAGCTCCATTTGAAAAACTTACTTACCAATCCAGAGGCGACATGCGGAGTATCTCAATGGTCTATCGAGCTAGCACCACACGATATCTCTTATGTTAATCGAACAACAATCAAAACCCAGATCCTTCCCGATTTCTTGGTTGATTGGATCCAGTCGCAAATCCCGGCAGCACCCGATATGTCGGGTTCATGGACGATGTATTTTGATGGGTCTAAGTGCAGTTCAGGTGCAGGAGCCGAAGTAGTGCTAATCTCGCCGCAAGGAGAGAAAATGAGATATGTTCTAAGGATGAATTTCTCTTTACCAACAAATAATGAAGAAGAGTACGAAGCATTACTACACGGTATGCGTATGGCCAAAGCATGTGGTGCTACTCGTTTAGATATCTACGGAGATTCGAATCTCGTAGTACAATAGTCGATGAATCTGTGTGATGCTATTAGCGACAACATGATAGCTTATCGCCAGATGTACCAATCAATGGAAGCTAAATTTGAAGGCTACGAGTTGAAACATATCCGCCAGCAATGAGGAAGCCGATGCTTAGGCTAATATCGGTTCTACATGCTCTTCTATACCAGATGGAGTCTTCTATGAAATAATTACTCAAAGGTATATTAAAGTAAAAACCTCGGCACCTCCAGAAACGTCGGCTACTGACACGGCGGCCACGCCCCAAGAAGCTGCCGAAGATGTTGCTAATGGATCTAATCAGCAAGTCCTTCTTCTTGAACCTTTATGGACTGAACCTTTCTTGGCATACTTGATGGAGCAGAGGTTGCCAGATGATCCAATGTATAGAAGCAAGACACATCGTGCGACGATCTAAAGCATTTATCTTGGTAGATGGCGACCTCTATAAATGAAGTATCTATGGCATCTTTCAGCGGTGCATCGCCATCAATGATGGAAAGGCTCTATTGCGTGAAATACACGAGGGGACATGTGGTCATCATGTCAGTAGCAGAGCACTTGTGGCTAAAGCTTTCAGAGCTGGATTCTATTGGCCAACAGCGGCATCCGATGCAAGAGATCTAGTTCGGAAGTGCGACCCTTGTCAACGTTTTGCACCAAAGCCTCATGCACCTGCTACAGATTTAATGACAATACCTCTGGCCCGGCCCTTTGCGCAGTGGTGTTTAGATCAAGTTGGTCCACTACCGAAGTCATCACCCGGTGATCATACTTATCTATTGGTAGATGTCGATAAATTCACCAAATGGATTGAGGCTATACTAGTAACCAATCAGAAAGCAAAAACTGCTGTCAAATTCTTCAAAGGAATAACTTGCCATTTTGATGTGCCTCACAACATCATTACAGACAACGGAACCAACTTTGACTCTGAAGAATTCCATCACTTCTGCAACAACAATTGTATCAAGCTCAAATTTGCTTTAGTTGCACATCCTCAGACCAATGGGTAAGTGGAAAGGATCAATGGCCTAATATGCGATGGAATTAAAAAGCGCCTCACGGGTTTAGCTGGAGCTTGGGTCGAAGAATTACCATCAGTACTCTGGAGTTTGCGGACTACACCAAATAGGTCTACGCAATATACTCCATTCTTCCTCGTCTACGGAGCCGAAGCTAATTTACCTGCCGATGTTCGCTTTGAAGCACCTCGGGTAGCCTCATACAAAGAAGCGACTTATGTACAAGCACTGCAAGATGCTGTAGATCTTCTTGATGAGGCTCGAGACGTCGCCTTAGCACGAACAACTGTATATCAGCAGGCGATACAGAATTATCACAGCCGAAGAGTTCGCACTCGAAGCTTCAGCGTTGGTGATCTAGTACTACGATTCAAGCAACAAAGGACCATGAAACTTGAATCTCCATGGGAAGGACCGTTTATCGTCACCGAAGTCATACCAGGAGGAGCTTATCGACTCTAGAATCCTACTTCGGGAAAAGTCGTTGACAACCCATGGAACGTTGCACACTTGCGACGATTTTATGCACATAATTCGATATTTTTTCTTTCTTGCATTATGGCTTCTTAGCCAGTTACGAATTATGCATAAAACTTATGATCAGCCTATGTGATTATTTCTCGTGTAACTGTTCAGGAATCCTTTTTTATCGATTACGACTCCCATCGGGAGCGCAAGTTAACAATGCATCGTCAGGCCACTCGGTAATACTCGGGGGATGCAAGAATTGCTACAATATTATCGTTAACTAATACTCTCATCGGGAGCTATGGTTATCGAAGTAATGTGGTCTCACCTAGCAACGCTCGGGGGCTGCAAAGGACTATTACAGTGTTGATATTAACTAATTCTCCCAACGGGAGTGTCACACCCCAACTTTTGCAACCTTGATTAGTTGTCCTTAGTGCAAAAATTAGGGGGAACGAAAACTTTTTCTTAAGTCTAATTAGATGAATTGCCTTGATCTGTTGGTTATAATGAATTGCTTTTATCCGTTGGTAGATGTATTGTCTTGTTTTGCTTGTTGAGTTTTGTATTGAGCTACCTCAAGGAACAACACCCCTAGTGGTAAAACAAACAACTCACCTCATAAAACACATGTGGGGCTTAGAAAAAATTGTTTTCCTTCTTACTACACCAAAACTCTCTAGTTATGGCAACATGAGTGTGCCATCTTGAAGTTCCTCTTGGTGTTCTAAATCTAGCTCAAATCATCCTTGAATCAGAACTTGGGATCATCTGCTCCTTATCATATCTTTCCCTTGCCATCTAAAGCAATGAACTTGGTCCTCTACCTTGTCATGAGCACTTCCCAACCATGTCTTTGCCTTAGACCATATCATTCATATACCCACTCACCCTGGTTGATTCTGAAGCCAAGTCAACAATCTGTTTTGGCAGGCTTATAAGATTCCAACTTTAGCAGTTGATCTCTTAGCACCCACAACTGGTTTTGGTGACCTCAATGCATGGATCTCATCTATGCAACCCCCTCTACAACTTCCACGTCCTGCATGTCTCATTCTACCTCTGCAACTCTTATATCCAACTCGATCTTATACCTTATCCAATGTTTCAACTCTAGATCACTTCCTTCACTTTTACCTCTTGTTTTTATTCAAGTTTAATCTTCACAAAACGAAGAGTGGGAATGATGGGTACATTTTGTAGCCACCATCTACCCTTGAGAACACTCCTCCCTAAATTAGTTTTCTTTCTCAAAAACCATATTGTTTTCCTTCTCTAGTTTTGATCAAAAAACTACTTCTAGTTTTATTAAATCTTTTCAAGATATTTATTCAAAGAAAACAAGGAACTGAAATGGGTTTTGTTTTTCATCCCATTTACACCAATTACAGATTTCTAAAACATTACTATCTATTTTACTTTCTTTTTAACAAAAAGCTTGTTTATGGTGACTATACCATTTCTTGTTTTCCTCTTGCTTATTTTACAATTGAGGGAAAACTCTACCTTACTTGAGAAAGTAAGTAGAACACTTTGAACTCCCATGTTCCAACTAGTTTTCTCTCAACATTTTCAAATTCCATTCCACTTGAGTTCATTCCCAATTGTCCCCAAACAATTGAGGTGTTTCAAATACTTTTCAAATGAATTCTATTTCAAATGGCAACTCTTGCACATCTTGTGTACATCTCTGATCTACCCCATAATATTCCTTCATCCTCCAATTTTTGATCAAATGGAGGATCATTTGATACTTTCAAATGATCTCCCTTCAGATAACCCTACACTCATGGAGTATTTCAAACCACTCCCAAATTTTCTTCTTATTTGCAGAACAACTGGTGCTTCATCATGCCCATATCACTTCTCTACTCATCACCACCCCATCTACCTTGACCTGCTCATGCATTGTTGCATGTGGTGAATCCCAATCCTTTCAAAATTGAATTCAAATAACAGCTTCTAATCATCAACTATACCTTTGGGTCTATTTTCATCTTATGTTTGTCACCACCGAAGTGGTAGCAATTATCCTTATAGTACATATCACCTCACACTTCTTTTTATCTATATGTATCTACTACTAGTCTTATCATCATCAAAGTCACTCTTTGACATTACCTCCTCAACATCATGCCTTGATCTATTCACATGGATGTTGTGCACTCTCTCGCATTGTTCACTTGAGTTTGGCAAGAATGGAGCCGGCCATGGCAAGAAATTCGGCCACCCCTCCCTCCTCATTTTCTTCCTCCACAAGCCTTGCCTCCCACCTAACCCAATCAATAAATGGAAAGCCACCCACCACAGCCAATCAAAAAGGAGACAGCAAACCATCCTCCCTCTATAAAAGAGGCTTGCCCGGCCACCTCCTCCCCTTTGCTCTCATTTCTTTTCACTCTCCACTCCTTACTCCACTCCCTCACACTCTTCTCCTACCTCTCCGCACTAAATTTCTGCTCCTCCTAGCTACCATGGCCGGCCATGGACTTAGAAAGCTCACCAAGATGCACCTCTCCTCCTCCCTCAAGCTACTCCTCTCCATTAGTCACCATGAGGAGCATCTCCCTCACTCTCTTCTTCCCTAACCCTAGATGAATCCATCTCTCTTTCTCTTTTCCCCTCTCATAAGATTGGATCTTGATGCAGGTGCATGTTGAACCAAGTATGGAGAAGCTCCACCTATTCTCAGATCTGAAGTATTTGACCAAAGTTCGTCCAAAACCATTCAGTAATTTCTGCAATCTTGCTGTTTCAGATTCTGTTCGAACTTGTAAAATCCACAAAAACTCGTGTATAGATCCGAATCGAGTGATTCAAAGTTCCACGAGTAACCAGTGTAAAGATCTACAACTTGGCATGGGTTTCATCCTCATATTCGTAACATATTTTCCTGAGTAAATAAAGTTCTGAACACATGCAGATTCACTGTTTGTTAGATTTAATTTTTTATACAAAATATTTTTGAGAAAGCTTAACTCTGGGTGAAAGTCCTCTGCCATAGATTCATTTTTCCGTTAGTTTCACTTGAAATTCCCTCCGAAAATTGAAATGGTGCACAGATCAAGTTTTGGTCAGATCTAACTTTGTCTGTTTACACCAGGAGCTTGAAGATGAATTTGCGAGTGAAACCAATTGGATTAGAACCGTATTGTCAATACCTTTCAGATGAAACTGACCTCATAATTTTAGTATAATTCTACGATTTGTGGCATACAGATCTTGTTTTCTGTACAATCAGATTCAAGCAAATTCCTAATATAGTAGGATTAATCTTTTTGAGTGAATTCAATTGGGTTAGTCTTGTTTTAATGCTGGACATCTAGGAAAAATAATTTTAGTCTCTGTTCATGCATATTGGTTACTGATATTAACATGTGTGTGCTACATGAGTTGTTGGACCAAAACTTTTGGGTTTATTTAAAACCCTTGACCAACTCTTTTTATTACAAATGGGCAACCTTTGTTTTATGCTTGCAAAACAAAACCTCTGCAACTTAACATTATCTCTATTGTTTTGCTTCCTATTTTTGTATAGTTTTGAGTGAGCAAATTAAAATTGGAAGAGTGATTTCCTGCTTTTCCAAAAATGTTTGGAAATATAAGATGTTTGTTTTTTAGGCCAAAGCATTTCAATTGTCTTCTTTATGGTGTTATCTACCAGGGGGTAACTCATATATGCCATGATGGTACCCCAAGGGGACAATTGCTCATTGTGAGGCTCTCATGTTTTTATTTAGTGAAATAAATTGGTTTTCTTTTAAAAGTTGCTTTGTAGTTACTATAAGTCTTTTGTATGTTAGCCCTTAGTAAAGTGGTTAGCTATTGATTGTTGTTTGTTGAATGTTGTTTTGTTGGTACAATGTGATTGATTGTGTTCCTTTTATATTTTCCGGCGATAGATGCGAACAATTCCAGAGAAGAACAAGAAGTGGGACCGGACGAGGATTTTATTTATATTGTTGGAATTCTTATTTGATGGAGTTGAAGAAGTCCAGGAACAAACAAGCCAACCAAAGCAAGCCATCTATTGATCTCTGAATATTGTGTCACATATTGTTGACACTTTGTTGTTATTCTTATTCCATGATCTATGGTGTGTTATTCTCCATTTGTGTCATGCATGCTTAATCTTTAGCATGGTAATCCTCTTGGTCATATCTTATGCAGCTCTTAAGGAGGTTTTTGTACTAGAAATAATCATAGTATGTCACCTCACTTGGTTGTCTTCACATGCTTCCTTTGAGCATGTTACCCTACTTGTCAATTCACTCACATACACCCTTCTAGTGAATTGATAAGTGTCTTCATGATCTTGGTGTACTCTCACCTTCGGAAGAGTATACCTACCCACCTCGGGTATGTAGAGTGTGTTGATCCCCAACACCTCTGCTTATATTGTTGGTTAATGACACAAATCTGAAAGTGTTACCCCTCTTATGTTGGCCACTTACATGCTCACCTTGAGCATGTTAATCATTAGTGACATCCCACCTACACTCCCTTAGTGGAGTAGTGGTTTTACGACAAACATGTCGTACCTCTACAATGATGATGTCTCGGTACACTTCTCGTGAGTATGCCGACCCCTTTTTGACACCTCCACACGTCCACTAAGTGGTCTTGATGAATAGCGTCACGACCATGTTGTGTTCTAGTTCCATCATGAAACTTTAGGTTGGGAACCCCTCAAGGTTTACCTTGTTGTAAAAGTTTTGAGAAAACCTTGGGTGAGTCGACCTTACCCGAGTGTATGGTTTATGAAAGGAAAGGAACTTGACATAGATGGTTGGAAAGAGGAAAGTGTGTGTGACTTGGGTTTTTGAGAAAAAATGACACATGGTTCTTTGTATTCGCCCGGAACAACTAAACCGCACAACCACATTACCCCAACACGGGCACGGGGCTTAGCACTAGTTTGTTGAAGCTGGCATGGGACACCTTCAAAACTCTCTAGGAGGGTCAAGATGACCTCTGACGCCGGGTTGCGTTGACAACACCCGGATTTTTAAGTCCAGATGCCTATTATGCCATACATCGCAATCCCAAGAATATTGTTTTTGCGAGACATAATAGATTGATATCATAGAACATCATTCATTACAAACCATAATTGTCTTACATCAAAGGATCACATGATCCTGTCTTAATACAACATAGTGGATCTAAGGATCCAATACAAAACACACAGCGGGAGTAGCGTAGTAGCGGTCCATCTGTTCCATAGGTAACTGTTGACTTCAGGAGTAGTCCTAGTTATCATAGACGTCGTGTTGTCCATCTTCATGGTACTGGTTCTCCTCTTCATAGTATAGCCATTTGAATAGCCAGGGACATAGCCATGAGTACTTTAAAGTACTCGCAAACTAATACTAATGTAAGCACTATCAACTATAACAATGGAATTCTAAGCTCTAGGTTCATTTGCATAAAGCCAGTTTTATTTCATAAGCATTTAGTAAACAAAGACTCTTCATTTGCCTAACTTAACTCAAGTGGGAACATTAGTGTCATTCCCACAACTCTGTTGTGATTCAAAGTCAAAGTCACCTTTCAAGTTCAATTCACAAGTCACCAGTCACATGTAACATTTTTGAGAAGTTGTGATGACGGAACAATATGGCCTTTCCAACTGTCCATGACCGCGGACGCGGCTATTCGAATAGTTTTACACTATGCAGAGGTTGCACACTTGTGCCACAACATTTGATTACATCCGTCAGGGATAGCCCTGAATAATCATAATCAGTATGCGGATCATCAACCATTAACCTTTCACTTACATACCCTAGTATAGGCACCTCTCCCCATGAGCTTGGCCTCCTAGTGATAGCAAACCGCCAACCTGGGAACTGCACAGGGCTTGGGTAGGACCTTCACCTCATTTCACGTCATTTCACTTTCAACGGAGGCAGCCTCGGCATAACCCCTATGACGCTGGTTCAGAGGGAACCCATACTAAGACACATAAATTTCCAACTAAAGCCTTACCCATAATCAGGTATTGTGGGGGTACTCAAAAATTGGAATGGTATCGCATCCAAACCCAATAATCAGTTTTTATCAAAATCACCATGTCATTCAAGTCACCTTCACCTTGAAAATCTTTCAATAGAATGACTCATCATTCCAAGGTTTTCAAAGTCAAGAGTTTCACAAGTTCCCATCTAGAGTAGTCCATTTTAGTTTTAGCACTAGCAACTAGTCATGAGGGGTGCTAACTAGCTTGTAGCTCTCTAGGCTAACTTTGATGTTCTTGTACTACTCCTTATCTAGACTCAGGTTTACTATCAAAGTAAACTTTGATAATCAAAGTAAAAGCTTTGTAAGATAAAAACTGGGACTTGGAAAGTAAAACACAAGTAGTATGGTAGTGGTGCCTTGCTCAAGTAGAGCTTGCAGTTGGGTAACTTGCAAGAGTATAGCTTGCCTTGAGTGGTACAGTGATCAAAGTTTTCTTCTTCTTCCTCTTGGTAGATGACCTCCTCCTCCTGGTAGTCTCCGGTACTAACGTCTATAAACGAATACGAGGATACAATCACCACAACAAGCTTAAGTGCTAGCCTTAACCCATAAATGGTTCACATAAGCTAACATATCATCACAACATTAATCACAAGGGGGTTGGCTTTGTTTTTCTTTTAAGAAAACTTGTAAGAAGAAATAATTTCCTCTCATTGGATCTTATTAAGATTTAATATCCTCAATTAATAAGTGTGATATCATGTTGACCAAGGTCAATACTTCACATTTATCATTTGAGAAAAATGATTTAAATGAGGTACTACACCTCATGCAATTTAAACACTACTATTGCAACAATTTAATATCTCAAAGTAATCAAGTATGAGGTGCTATAGCTAAGATCATTTCCTCATATTGAATCACTTGAGACAAAGATTTAAATGAGAGGAAACCTCTCATACTATTTAACATTTAATTTTGGGTAATTTAAATGGACTAGAAATGGCCACATAACCACTATTTTTCTCTAGCCCATGATCATACAAACAACTATGTCATGTTTTTACACATTCATGTAGAGTCTGTGAAATGTGAATTATAGGAGTTAGAATCAACTCAAAATCACTTATGGTTGATTTTTAATAATTGTTTGAATTTGAAACCAGCGGGTATGGAAAGAGAATTTCTCAAGCTTTCCAAAGATATAAAGTTCACCAAATTTGGCTTAGTAGATTTGAAGTTATTCAAATTTGAAAGTGGAACCAGTATTGATTTTAACTCAAAACTGTTAAATCCAAATTTGAAATGTTGGGCCTGCGCGGGAAAATCTAACGGGCCAGGGGAGATAAAGAAAACGGGCCGACCCACTTCGCGTCCAGCACGAGCAGGCCGCCTGACAGCGGGGTCCACGCGTCAGCGACACTTAAACCCGAAGCGGTAAGTTTCTATCTGGGACGTAGGATTAGAAGCCGATCCAACGGGCCACGGCCATCGTCGTCTCCGACGAGATGCGAGCTCACTGGCGGCGAGGTTCGGGGCTCAGAGAGCTCACCGGTGCTCCCGCGATGGTCGGCGAGGTGCGCAACAACGTTGTCGACGACGACGGTTCGCCTGGTACAAGTGGCGTCTCCTGGGGCGGCGGCAATCTTCTTCTCCTTCTGCGGCGGCTCCACGGTGCTCCGGCGTGCAATTGACGAGCTACGGTGGCTAATGTGGAGCGGGATGCGGTCGAGGAGAGTCAGAGAGGAGAGGGGAAGCTGATGGTGTGAAGGATTCGAGAGGGGAGGGCATCCTGTTCTAGCTGCTCGAGGTGCTGCGGCTCGGTGGATGAGGTCGTCCATGGCGACGTCACTACAGGGGCGACATGGCTCAGGCGATGACGCAGGGAGGTGTGCGACGTCATGGCGACCACGACATGCTTGATGGCGGTGAAAACCATGCAGTGACGCGCACGGGAGCTTGACGGAAGCTTGCAGTACGGCGGCGAAAGTCGTCGACGATGGCGTCGTCTACTGTCCTCTCCGGCGCAGGTGAGTGTGTCTGGCGTGTAGCTGGTGTCGTGGTGGAGCTGCTGGCGCGAGGAGAAGTCAAATGGAGGACGAGCGTGACGAGGGCAAGCCGTTCTCTGGCGCGCTCCGGGGCGCGTCGTGGCGCGCTCTGGCGCTCACTAGACGTCACTGGGCGCGTGCGTTCCGGCCAGTGGCCTGCTCTCCTTCGTCGATGGCAAGTACCAGGGTGCTTAGGAGAGTGGGAGGGAAGTCCAGGACATGATGATGCATGGTTGAAGTGAGTGGAGAGGAGAGTTGGCAAGGGGATGACATAGGGGCTCGACATGATCATCATTTGGTCAATTTTGTACTTGGCACAGTGGTGTAAAGGGCTGGGTTTGGTCCAGGGGATGGAGGAGAGTGTCTTTGCTGACTTGAGCAAGATGGTGGAGGCTAAAACCCACCAGGTTTTGGTGTGTGTGGAGTTGGTGGGATTTTGCACATAAAGTGTTTGATGTAATGGTCGAAAGAGAAAAGTTTTTGAGTTTTGTCAAACCTTTTGTTGGATATGATTAAATTCATATTTGGAACACAATGGTGGAAATAAATGGTGCTGGTTTGTGAAAAACCAAAAGTGACACAATCTAGAATCTGTTTTGGTGTTGCTACTTTGCCTCCTTGGATTAAGGAATTGAAAGAGAGTTAGTCAAAGTGTTCAATAGCAAAGTTGTTCAACTTGATGAGGTCTTGGATGAGGTGCAAAGATATGGGAGAGTTTGGTTTAAGAATCTCTTAACACAGGGGCTCAAAGTGGGTAAGATGTTAAAAGCGTCACATGTGACCATTATCACATGCAACTAGTTTTTGAATTTTTCTTTGATTTGATTTTGGTTTCTTTGGTGCAAAGGGGATTCTTTTGAGTTTAGAAGAGTTTCCAAACCATTGGCACAAGGTTATATGGCCTAGGTTAAAGATTTTCAAAAATAGCCATAGGCCCATATGTGAGGTGATTTGTATTTTTCTACTTTTCTTCTTTTCTTCTTCTTTATTTCTCTTGATCCAAAGGATCATTGTTTTGGGTTCCTTTGATGTTGGTTGGGTTGATGGAGGGTTTAGTAATGGTTTCAACCATTTAGGTAAGGTAAATAGGGCATAGGCCATTATTTGTGAAATGGCCATGAGCCCACATATGCCTCACCCTTGTTTTGTTTTCTTTTTATTTGTTCCTCTTTGGACTTGAAAAGGGTAGGATTTAGGGTTTAGAAACATTTCAAAATACTTCACACAAGCATCTTAGCAAAACTCACAACCCTTGGTCATGAGCACTATGCACATAATAGAACTTAAATAAAGTTTTTGTTGGCTCCAATTTTTGGAAAAAGGAAAATTCATTTTCTTCTTTTGTTTTAAAAAATTGAGGTGTTACAAATCCTTCCCCCATAAAAAAATCTCGTCCCGAGATTTAAGAAAAGTTAGGAACCTAAGAGAGATTGAGCAATTGGGTTAACAGGGGAACATAATCTGCATGGCCTGGGGTGCTTCCTGGGCTTCTGTGGCACTCATGTGGTAGAGACGGCCGTTGCGGTTGTTCGGGTTCCTTCTAGCTGCAAAGCGGCGCTGTTGCTGGGCAGGTGCAGCGGTATTGGGGGCAGTCTTGGCAAGCTTCTTGGGGCACTCATTGGAGTAGTGACCCACAGTTCCACATTCATAACAAGTCACAATTGACTTGTCCTTTGGGGTGACAGGGATGGCATTGCTTCCTGTCCTGGGGGCAGTGTTGGTGTTGTTGTTGTTACCATTGTGGTTGTTGCTGTTGTTGTGGTTGTTGTGATTCCTGTTGTTGTTGTTGTTGTTGTTGTTGTTGTTGTTGTTGTTGTTGTTGTTGTTGTTGTTGTTGTTGTTGTTGTTGTTGTTGTTGTTGTTGTTGTTGTTGTTGTTGTTGTTGTTGTTGTTGTTGTTGTTGTTGTTGTTGTTGTTGTTGTTGTTGTTGTTATTGTTGTTGTTGTTGTTGTTGTTGTTGTTGTTGTTGTTGTTGTTGTTGTTGTTGCCTCCGGGCTTCGGGTGTCCTCCATTGTTGTTGGAGTAGTTTGGGCGGTATGTCTGAGCAGGTGGTTTGTTGTGTCTTGGGGAAAATCCTCCAGGTGAATTGTTGCAGTACTTCTGTGCATTACTGGGTCCATTCTGGTGCATCATTCTGCGCTTGCGGTTCTCGTTGGCCTGGTTGAGCTTCCCTTCCATCTGGATGGCAGAGTCTACGAGGGCTTCTAGGTCAGCGAACGGAATGTTCACTAACACAGTCTGCATCTCATCGTGCAGTCCATTCAGAAATCTTTCCTTCCTCTTCTCGTTGGTGTCGGTCTCATCCGGGGCGTACCTTGACAGAGTGAGGAACCTGTCACGGTATTCCACCACCGACATCCTTCCTTGTTTGAGTTCCCTGAACTTGTCTCTCATTTTCTTGATCAGCCCCTGGGGCACATGGTACTTGCTGAACTTGAGTTTGAAATCTTCCTAGGTCATCATTTGTCCGGCATTCATTGCACGGGCAGTAGTCCACCAGGCTCTGGCAGGTCCTGACAGGTAGTGGGTGGCAAACAATACTTTTTTCAGCAACTTCTACTCCTGCAACTTCTAGGTTGTTCTCCATTGTCTGGAGCCAGTCATCTGCATCTAGGGGCTCTTCGGTCTTGCTAAACATGGGTGTGTTAGTGTTCTGGAAATTCCTAAGTTTGGATCCAGGGTGATCCTGATGTCCATGTCCTTGGTTGTTCTGGGCTATCTGCTGCAGTGCGGCAATATTGGCTTGTCGTTCAGCTCTCTCGGCTTCTCTATCTGCCATCATCATTTGGAGCATCTGCATCATTGCATCTTGGTTGGTGCTGCGGGTTGGAGGGGCCATCTGAACATTGAGGTAGATGATAAGATAAGAGGGAAATTTCTATGGTTTGTTTGGTTTAAAGTTCAAAAAGTTTCAAAACTTGAGTAGTGCTGAGGTGGTAAAAACAAACAACACTTTTTCATTCATACCAAACATCACACATTACATCACTAACACACCGGTGGTTTTAAGAACCATTCGTTCATTCTACGATACAAGGGGACAGATACAAACTCACACCTACGAGAGTGCTCTAGTGATACTACTCTTCATCCGGAATAGTAGATTCTTTGTCTTCATGGGTAATGTGCTTGGCGAAAAGCGCGGGCGTTGTCCAACTCCTTGCGGGTGTTGTACAACATGAAGTCCAGGTATGCAACATAGTGGTTCATCTCCGGGTGTGGTGGCATGGTTATTGGTCTTCCCATGGGATCATGTCTTGGGTAGTAAGCAAAGCGAGTGTTCTTGATCCTGTTCACATTCTGTCCACACAGACGGGCAATTGCTTCTTGCATGGCTTTGGCTATACCTTCCTTCCAAGTGTTTCCCCTTCAGAAAACCAGATGGTTTCCCAAATTGGGGCTCCTAGCTTTCCTCTCAGATCTGCAGTAACTTTCCACCGAGGTTGTCTTCCCAACTGATTATTGAGGGGCACTCCAAAGAACTCGGGGTACGGGAGTCCTAAATATTCAACTAATTGCTTCAAATCCTTCTCGAACATTAGGTCTGCTCGATGAACAAGCTGATAGGACTCATAGTGGTACTCCATCTGTGAGAAATTAGGATGAGTAAGTTAGAGAAGTGGTCAATCGTGCAAAATTTTATGTAGAATTACCAGGAAAAGTAGAGTATGAATTCTCTTTTGGAAAAGAGCTCAAGGATAAGAGTGAGAATAAGTTTTCATAAATATTCACTTCATTTGTTTTGAAACTAAGTTTTCCAGACGTCCATTCTAACTAGGGTCTCCTAAGGTCAAAGAATGGCTCTGATACCAACTTGTCAACACCCGGATTTTTAAGTCCAGATGCCTATTATGCCATACATCGCAATCCCAAGAATATTGTTTTTGCGAGACATAATAGATTGATATCACAGAACATCATTCATTACAAACCATAATTGTCTTACATCAAAGGATCACATGATCCTGTCTTAATACAACATAGTGGATCTAAGGATCCAATACAAAACACACAGCGGGAGTAGCGTAGTAGCGGTCCATCTGTTCCACAGGTATCTGTTGACTTCAGGAGTAGTCCTAGTTATCATAGACGTCGTGCTGTCCATCTTCATGGTACTGGTTCTCCTCTTCATAGTCTGGCCATTTGAATAGCCAGGGACATAGCCATGAGTACTTTAAAGTACTCGCAAACTAATACTAATGTAAGCACTATCAACTATAACAATGGAATTCTAAGCTCTAGGTTCATTTGCATAAAGCCAGTTTTATTTCATAAGCATTTAGTAAACAAAGACTCTTCATTTGCCTAACTTAACTCAAGTGGGAACATTAGTGTCATTCCCACAACTCTGTTGTGATTCAAAGTCAAAGTCACCTTTCAAGTTCAATTCACAAGTCACCAGTCACATGTAACATTTTTGAAAAGTTGTGATGACGTAATAGTATGGCCTTTCCAACTGTCCATGACCGCGGACGTGGCTATTCGAATAGGTTTACACTCTGCAGAGGTTGCACACTTGTGCCACAACATTTGATTACATCCGTCAGGGATAGCCTTGAATAATCATACTCAGTATGCGGATCATCAACCATTAACCTTTCACTTACATACCCTAGTATAGGCACCTCTCCCCATGAGCTTGGCCTCCCAGTGATAGCAAACCGCCAACCTGGGAACTGCACATGGCTTTGGTAGGACCTTCACCTCATTTCAAGTCATTTCACTTTCAACGGAGGCAGCCTCGGCATAACCCCTATGACTCTGCTTCAGAGGGAACCCATACTAAGACACATAAATTTCCAGCTAAATCCTTACCCATAATCAGGTATTGTGGGGGTACTCAAAAATTGGAATGGTATCGCATCCGAACCCAATCATCAGTTTTTATCAAAATCACCATGTCATTCAAGTCACCTTCACCTTCAAAATCTTTCAATAGATTGACTCATCATTCCAAGGTTTTCAAAGTCAAGAGTTTCACAAGTTCCCATCTAGAGTAGTCCATTTTAGTTTTAGCACTAGCAACTAGTTATGAGGGGTGCTAACTAGCTTGTAGCTCTCTAGGCTAACTTTGATGTTCTTGTACTACTCCTTATCTAGACTCAAGTTAACTATCAAAGTAAACCTTGATAATCAAAGTAAAAGCTTTGTAAGATAAAAACTGGGACTTGGAAAGTAAAACACAAGTAGTATGGTAGTGGTGCCTTGCTCAAGTAGAGCTTGCACTTGGGTAACTTGCAAGAGTATAGCTTGCCATGAGTGGTACAGTGATCAAAGTTTTCTTCTTCTTCCTCTTGGTAGATGACCTCCTCCTCCTGGTAGTCTCCGGTACTAACGTCTATAAACGAATATGAGGATACAATAACCACACCAAGCTTAAGTGCTATCCTTAACCCATAAATGGTTCACACAAGCTAACATATCATCACAACGTTAATCACAAGGGGGTTGGCTTTGTTTTTCTTTTAAGAAAACTTTTAAGAAGAAATAATTTCCTCTCATTGGATCTTATTAAGATTTAATCTCCTCAATTAATAAGTGTGAGATCATGTTGACCAAGGTCAATACTTCACATTTATCATTTGAGAAAAATGATTTAAATGAGGTAGTACACCTCATGCAATTTAAACACTACTATTGCAACAATTTAATATCTCAAAGTAATCAAGTATGAGGATCTATAGCTAAGATCATTTCCTCATATTGAATCACTTGAGACAAAGATTTAAATGAGAGGAAACCTCTCATACCATTTAACATTTAATTTTGGGTAATTTAAATGGACTAGAAATGGCCACATAGCCACTATTTTGCTCTAGCCCATGATCATACAAACAACTATGTTATTTTTTTACACATTCATGTAGAGTATGTGAAATGTGAATTATAGGAGTTGGAATCAACTCAAAATCACTTATGGTTGATTTTTAATAATTGTTTGAATTTGAAAAAGGCTTTGCCTTGTTATTTTTTGCTACATTAATTCTACAGCAGAACTAGTGTTCAAACCAGTGGGGTTGGGAAGAGAATTTCTCAAGCTTTCCAAAGATATAAATTTCACCATATTTGGCTTAGTAGATTTGAAGTTATTCAAATTTGAAAATGGAAACAGTATTGAATTTAACTCAAAACTGTTAAATCCAAATTTGAAATGCGGGGCCTGCGCGGGAAAATCTAACGGGCCAGGGCAGAAAAATAAAACAGGCCGGCCCACTTCGCGTCCAGTACGAGCAGGCCGCCTGTCAGCGGGGTCCACGCGTCAGCGAAACTTAAACCAGAAGCGGTAAGTTTCTATCTGGGATATAGGATTAGAAGCCGATATGCGAGCTCACTGGCGATGAGGGTCGAGGGTCGGAGAGCTCACCGGTGCTCCGGCGATGGTCGGCGAGGTGCGCAGCAACGTTGTCGACGACGGTGGTTCGCCTGGTACAAGTGGCGTCTCATGGGGCGGCGTTAATCTTCTTCTCCTTCTGCGGCGGCTCCACGGTGCTCCGGCGTGCAATTGGCGAGCTACGGTGGCTAATGTGGAGCGGGATGTGGTCGAGGAGAGTCAGGGAGGAGAGGGGAAGCTGATGGTGTGAAGGATTCGAGAGGGGAGGGCCTCCTTTTATAGCTGCTCGAGGTGCTGCGGCTCGGTGGATGAGGTCGTTTATGGCGACGTCGCTACATGGGCGGCATGGTTCGAGCGATGACGCAGGGAGGTGTGCGACGTCATGGCGACCATGACATGCTTGATGGCGGTGAAAACCATGCAGTGATGCGCACGGGAGCTTGACGGAAGCTTGCAGTATGGCGGCGAAAGTCGTCGACGATGGCGTCGTCTACTGTCCTCTCCGGCGCAGGTGAGTGTGTCTGGCGTGTAGCTGGTGTCGTGGCGGAGCTGCTGGCGCGAGGAGAAGTCAAATGGAGGACGAGCGTGACGAGGGCAAGCCGTGCTCTGGTGTACTACATATGAGATCAGCCCCAAACCTATAGGATGGATAGGTCAAACTCAATCGCTTCGATTGAGCTAGCCCCCCCACGTATTAGATAACCCTAGATACTTAGAGTGCCTTGTTTGGTGTGTTGATTGCTTGTAGTTCCCTAGTGTGCTGCCTTGAGTGTCTTTACTTGTTTGTTGTGTGTATGTTTTTCTAGTCTTTCGGCCTGACAACTCTTAGTGTGAAAACTTAGCGTAGGAAGCCTCCCTAGGATGTCTTCACCCTCACCTACCTCGCCGATGTATTGCTAACTGCTACTTAGTTGGATAGGTTAACGGAAGACTCTAACTCTAAACCCGTTAACAGTTGTTGTTCAACCCTCGGAAAAACTAACCCAGACCCCTATCTGCACTAACTACTTTCAAGATCAGCTGGAGCATCTCAACTACGCCAAGAAAGCAGAAGCCCGTACCTTCAGGAGTGACTGCACCTCTGCGAGGAGACATACTATTTTGGTCTAACCCTAGAGCAAAATCGCGCCAACCTGAAGTTTATCTTCTTGAAAACCACCCTCTAACACACCGTCTAACAAGCTAATAGAACAATAGCGTCAAAGCCAAGCTACATCACATGGTTCATCTGGTCCTCATCAAGTGAAGCCCCTGAAGATACTTCAAGACTCAAGATTAAGTGTAGTTTACCCGCTCACTTCTTGACTTGTTTAAGTTAGCACCGACCCTCCAGGTGAAGATTGTTTCCGACGACCTTTGTTGTTGCTTCATATGGATACCAGACAGGAGTTCCATCAACTTACTAACTTGGGGTGCGTTATATGGCTTAGTAAACACCCTGTTTACCTCTTGAAGCCGTGGTCTACATGTCTCCCACGAAGATTCATCAACTGAATACGGAAGATCGATGACTTCTTCAGAAGCCCCAAACAGGACCACAAGGCAGAAGCTCTGAGTTTTTCCAAAAGCCCGATGAAAAATCTTAAGGGTGGAAGACTTCGTCTTCCACTAAAATTTGGAGCTAACCCTAAAATTTTCCACCTTTATAAAACGCTGTTGGGAACTTGGGATGCACTAACTCCCCTCAAAGTTGTGGACTGTACATCCCCCTGAAGATGTTCAACTCAAGAGGAGAGATTGATGACTCCTTCGAAGGTACCGACAAGACCCGTGGCTGAAGCTCTAAGTTTTCAGGAACCCCGCTGAACAATCTTAAGGGTGGAAGACTTCGTCTTCTACTAAATTTAAGCTAGCTCTAAAAAGCTTTCAACCCTGCTAAAGCACAGTTGGAGTGCACTAACCCTTCCACAGTCTTGAACCTCCGCTAGGATCGTTAAGAAGCTACAGATCCAACACCTGCATGGAGTAGTCAACCTCTTCACGAAGCTTGCCCTCGGAAGAAATCTATCGTGTCTCTCATAAGCTTAAGTTGCATCCCTCTCAACAACGAAACATCTACAGAAGAATGGATTCTAACTTTAGTTAAACTTTCAACCCCTCTAGTTCTACGCTTAGTAATCTCGGGACGTGATTATTTTAAGGGTGGAAGAGTCTGTCACACCCCAACTTTTGCAACCTTGATTAGTTGTCCTTAGTGCAAAAATTAGGGGGAACGAAAACTTTTTCTTAAGTCTAATTAGATGAATTGCCTTGATCTGTTGGTTATAATGAATTGCTTTGATCTGTTGGTAGATGTATTGTCTTGTTTTGTGTGGTGACCCTGCATACCACTGCATGTTGTAGTATGCTAGTCGTTGATATAACATTCACGAAGTACCAATCTGCAAATATTACATGATACGGGCATGGAGGCCTATGTGGAGCCCAGATTCAGGACTCCACCAGCTTAATTATCTTAGTTTATGTAATGGTCATATGTGGGCCGATTCGGGATTTTTAATAATTCGAGCCAGTCTTGGTTTGGGCCTGTCCAACCAAGTTAGGGAGGCCCATAGTTGGGTGCCCCAGCCCAATAGGGGCTGGCCAGCCACCTCCCCCTCATATAAGGAGGTGGAGCGGCTAGGGTTTAGGGGAGAACAAGTTTAGACTAAAGTTACGTTATACCTAGTTGCGTGTGTTCACGTGTATCATCCCTCCGGGGGTACGGCACTGCCGTTTATCTATTATATCCGCTGCGAAGGTTCTTGTGTTCATCAAGGATTATCTAGCTCAGGTTTGAGGCGTATCGTTCATCGATCCTTTGCTTGCTGGATTCGTTCCCTCTTCTCCAGGCTGCGTTCATCGCGTTGTTGGGAGGATTTATTACCCCGTATTCTCGCTGTGAAAGATCACGCATCAATCTAGGTGTATCGGGTGGGATCTACCATATAATGTGGTATCAGCTTTCTGGGTTGCTCACAGGGAGGTTTTGTTGATCGATCTCTTTGGATCGGTTTGCATCGGAGAAGATTGGTCCTAGATCGGAGGAGATTGGCTCTCGATCGAAGGAGGTTGAGTTGGAGGAAGTTTAGAGCTGTTTCGGTACAGTTTCCCTCTCATCTATGGCGGTTCTAGGTGCCAAAATCGTGTTTTCGGGTGTTTGGTCTCGGGAAGAAGAAGAAGATTCGCGACGCGCCCCGGTGCCAGGGCCGGCCGACCGGACCCAGGACTGGCCAGGCCGGTCTCCCACCCGGTCAACTGGGCTCCAGACCGGACCCATCCGGCCTAGATCGGGCCACAGGCTGATGCCATCCGGGCAGGGTACTATGCCTCCGGGTCGAGCAGCCGGTGCCCAGGCCGGTCAGACCGGCCACTGGACCGGACCTGCCGGCGTGCAGGCCGGTCATACCGGGCCCTGGGCCGGCCCAACCGGCTCCCAGGCCTGTCCAACCGGACAATGGGCCGGGCAGACTACTACTATTGCTGTTGTTTCCTCTGCTGATGTTGTTGATCCTGTTGCTACAGTGGCCCGTTTTGGTGGCATGTCAGATAGGTGTGCAAATGTCTATTATGACTACCAAGGTATGATGACGGGTACGCCGTTTGATGCATCTACAATCAAGTGGAGGTTGGCTAGTTCCGCGACACCGACCGAATTTCAACTTTGGGAATCACACATTGAAGGTGGATTTGCGAGATGCAAGGAGTTTGATAGTTCTTTTGGTGGCCAGACGGAATTTTCTATTGCATACAGGCGTGTTGATGATGTTGTGGCTAGTTGGTACCGTAATGCTCTCATAGTTAAGGGTATCATTGGTCTACGGTTTAGTTGGGCAGATTTCAAGCGGTTTCTGCGTGATAGCTTTAAGTTTGCAAGCTTGAATAAGCCGGTGGTGTGGTCTAACACTACCATGGAGGAGGTTGTTCCAGTACAAACAGTCACCGAGGAGAGGAAACCTGGCTCTGATACCAAGGGCACTACTGTGATTGTTGAGGATGATGTACCATTGAGCGGGCTGAATATGCAACTCAAGAAGGTACAAGATGATGCTTGCAAGACAGTTGACAAGGGTCAGCGGTGGAGTTTGTTTCAGACTCAGTGCATTATCAAGGCCAAGGCTTGCAAGTTGATGATTGATGGTGGTAGCTGTACTAATGGCATTAGCAAGGCGATGGTGGCAGCATTGGGGTTGTCTACATGGCGTCTTCCTGAACCTAAACGTCTTGAGTGGTTGAATAGTTGTGGTATGCTAAAGATTACTCATAAGGTGAGTGTGCCATTTACAGTTGATGATTATGTTGATGAGATAGAGTGCGATGTGTTTCCATTGGAGGTGTGTGGATTGTTACTTGGGCGTCCATGGCAGTATGATCGTAATGTGACACATGCTGGGAGAGAAAATACATATTCTTTTATGCATGGTGGCAAACAGCGGACTTTGAATCCTTTGGGTGATGATCATATCAAGTCCGATGTGGAGTTAATGGTGCGTAAGGAGAAGGTGCACAAGCCTAAAGTGCAACAAGAGGTGCATGATGTTCCGAGCATTGATATTGGTGATGTTTCAGCCATGCATGTAGATGACAAGCCAGTTCTTGTTGGTGACAAGCCGGATGAAGCTACACTTGTTGTTGATGTTGATGTTGCAGCATGTGCTACAGTTCCAGTTTGTGTTGATGCTAGTATACAGACTGATGATGTTTGTGCTGATGGTGTTTTTGTACATATGGCGTAGATGCGCGTGGGAGGAGTGGGAGGCGAGCGCGTCAGTGGAGACAGTGGGCAGCGGCACTACCGTGCTAGGAGTACTGCAGTCCAGTTTTCCGCGACACCGCGGATGCATCGAGGCAAGGATGGACGTGTGAGACATTTATGTGGCCCATGCATTACACATCTTGTGCAGGTCATGTTCAGCGACACAGGGTTCCATCAAAACCTTGCAAGAAGAAGGTATTGGCGCCGACATCCAAACTCATGTGGAGAAGAAAGGAGGCGCCAAGTGTTGTATCAAGTCAAGCAAGCCGCGAGGGAGGATGTGGCGTGGAAGGCAAGCAAGACTTGAGGACGGCGAGGACGTGTCATGTTCATATCACGTCACTTTTTCCAGAAGACCCTCGCGCGTTGGGGACAACGCTTCTTGAAGGGGGGGAGGATGATACGGGCATGGAGGCCTATGTGGAGCCCAGATTCAGGACTCCACCAGCTTAATTATCTTAGTTTATGTAATGGTCATATGTGGGCCAATTAGGGATTTTTAATAAATCGAGTCAGTCTTGGTTTGGGCCTGTCCAACCTAGTTAGGGAGGCCCATAGTGGTGCGCCCCAGCCCAATAGGGGCTGGCCGGCCACCTCCCCCTCATATAAGGAGGTGGGGCGGCTAGGGTTTAGGGGAGAACAAGTTTAGACTAAAGTTAGGTTATACCTAGTTGTGTGTGTTCACGTGTATCATCCCTCCGGGGGTACGGCGCTACCGTTTATCTATTATATCTGCTGCGAAGGTTCTTGTGTTCATCAAGGATTATCTAGCTCAGGTTTGAGGCGTACCGTTCATCGATCCGTTGCTTGCTGGATTCGTTCCCTCTTCTCCAGGCTGCGTTCATCGCGTTGTTGGGAGGATTTACTACCCCGTATTCTCGATGTGAAAGATCGGGAATCAATCTAGGTGGATCGGGTGGGATCTACATCCCTCAGAGTAGGACAACAGAACATAGCTGGTCCATAACTCATTCATACATTATTACAAACCATATATATACATCATCTCGAAGCTCCTCCTGGGTCCAAAGAGGTATACTCCTGGGTTCGGGGTGAACCCGGCTTAACTTATAATATAAGAGTTTTAGCAGGTCATACATTTATTCTCCTGAGCAGCTAAGTACTAAAGTGTTCATACTGCTCGGTTACTACTACTAGTAGGGTAATCTATGCTTGTTCTCCTTCGGAACCCTCCCCGGTACCATAGACGATGAGGTAATCCACTCCTTCTACACCTCCGGAGAGGTCTGGCTCTTCATAGCAGATCCCATCTGCTCCCTCTTGGCCGTCGGTGTCCTCCTCAAGACGATTCAAACAATCTAAGCATGAGATTATAAGAGGTATGAGTACGAGCGAACTCAACAAGTTCATATTAGGAAAGAGGTGTTTTAATGCACTAGCTATGATATTAGACCAGAAAGTCTAATACCAATGCATGTTTTAATAACCATTTCTTCAAAGGATTGCTTTTATTAAGAAGAACTATGTTTGTCCGCCTTCACCGGTTTAATAGAACTTCATGCAGTTCCTTTCCGACAGCGTTTGCAGTTCCAAAACCCGGAACAGTGAGTGACAAGTCACGATTCGTTTCACTCTGCAGAGGTGTGTTGCTTTACCCATAAGAGATCTTAACCATGGTGCCAACCGGGTAGCTTTCCCGTCCACACTTCCTTTGGTGTGAGGCCCGGTATAAGGTCTTAGCCAAGTTATGCTCCTCCGCTACCTCGCACACCCACCCTTTGTTGCAATCTCCGACCCTGGGTCCTCGCCGGTGCATTTATACCAATTGTGGATAGCCCCCGACCACGATGACAATTCAGGTCTAACTACCATAAATTCCTTCACCGGTAGATGCAACCCACCATAGACCGCATTACCGTGGGGACTTTAACGGGTTCCCCACCTTACCGCTTCTCCTTAACTAGATCAAGTGTCTATGGTATGCGCATCCATTGATGTACGAGAGGTGGAAGTACAACTGACTATTCCATCCCACTCCAGATCTTATGGTTAACACGAGTTTTACGGCACAAGAATCACTGGACGACATTTTTTGTTTAATCCTAGATGGATATAAACCCTTGCAATGGAACCTCCACCATGTCAACACATTCCATGGTTCCATTGCCAACCTCATAGTCATATTCATAGTTATGAAAATAGTGATTTTAATTTTCATGCAAGGGTGGTAAGTATAGTACTTTGCAAGTAATTTGGTAAAAATACTCAAGTGAAATGAGCAAGCGATGAACTTGCCTGAAGACTGCAAAGTGTTGCAGTTCGATGTTGTGGACTGACCCTTGTCCTCTGTTGCTGAAAGATAGCATCATTGTCCGATAAGGGCAATGGTTAAAGAAGCAATTATGCATGATTTCAGTTTTTAGGGTTTTGTCCCCCTTTCCCGGTGTTTTATCATTTTATGACAGAGGTAATTACTAAGAACAATTTAGGGATACTTCTTAAGGGTAAACTTCTACCTTGGAATATTGCCAAGGTGTTTTTAAAGTCCAAAAGGTGTAATGGACTTGTTATCATTATTAAAAATATGAGGTGTGTTTTTTAATGATTATAATATTCATTAAATTATAACTTAACTTCATTTTTCTCAAAAATTCCATTTCATATTTTATTATGATAGAGAATTTTATGCTGAGTGGTTTTCATATATTTATTTATTTTTTAGAGTTATATTTATTTTCTAAAACTTCCGGAAAGATTCACTTAAATAGTCATTTTTGAAATGACAAAAATGCCCCTCGGGCCCACCTATCAGGCAGCCCGAGCTGGTTAGGTTGGACCAGCCCACTAGGCTCGGTCCAACCGACCCAGTCACGCCGTAGACGCGGCCTCTCCCTGACCATAGCTCTCCACGTGCTCTCTGTCAATTCGCCGTCGCCTCCGCCGTCGCCGCTTTATCCAGTCCGTCTCCAGCCACCTCCGGCGACGAGATGTGTCGCGGATGAACCGCCGTTCTACGGCGCACCTCATGGTCCGCATTGATCTGCGATTTGTCGCCGCCTCTATTCGCCCCCAACCTCTCTGCGACACGGCCACGCGGATCCGCCGTCGATCCGTTGCTCGTCGGCGCCCCTGGTCGTTGTGGTGCTGCTGCACTCTTGCCGTGGTGTTGCTGGAGCCGCTGTACTCGGCGACGCCTGGCTTGGCCGTGGCTTGGCGCTGCCATGGCCGGTATGTGTCGCCGCGCCGCCACGGGTACGCCGTGGTGCTCTGCTCCAGGTACGCCTCGTCTTCTTTTCTCTTCTTCCCCTCCTTCTAGCTGAGCCGCGGCTGCTTCTCCTCATGGAGATGCCATGCCATGTTGTTGCTTTGGCTTGCTGGCCGCTGCTGCTGTGCTCTCTGCTACTGCCGTGTGTGTGCTATTGTTGTGCGTGTGCTGCTCCTGCGATCTAGCTGTTGCTACTGCCTTACTGGCCTAACCTATGCCATGCTGATCCTCTTCTCCCTTGGGATTATTCATGTGTGCTGACTCTCTGTGCTGCTATGGCTCATGAGCATTTTCTTATGAGCCTTATGTGATGCTCCTGCCATGCTAGGCTATTCCTGTTACTGCTAATGGTGCTATGACTTTGCTTTGTAACTATTTACTGCTCCAGGCTTGATTTCTGTGATGAATCCTTGCATTTTTGCAAGTGCTAGTGCCTCTGTGTGATATTCATTGAGTTTAGCATTCATGGGAATGCTCAATTGAGCATGATTTGTTGGTTAGACAGCTTCATCTCTTGTTAGTGTGCTTTTGCATACAATTATAATGCATTTATTTGCTTATCTTGTGATGCAATGATTGATTAACTGTGGCTTTGGTGATTCTGTGATCATCAGGACCTCCTGTTGGTTCATGTGTGTGCATGAGTTCAAATCTTATATTGTTGTTACTGCTAGGCTTGGCTCTAGCATGCCTTTGCATGCTCTGTCACACCCTGGTGATCCTATGATCACCAGTTTCTTGATACATGGATATTGGCTAGGATTGATACCACTCTGGTTTCTTCCTTGCATCTGTGTGGTGCTCAAGCCTGTGCTGGTGCATGTTCTAGCTTGCTCCAGCACCTGCTGTTGCTTGCAGTGATCCCTTGGATCAAATGCAAGGCCTAGTGCATGGTTTGCTTAACTGTTTCATTTATCTGTGTAGTTCTGATTTATTAAATGGATAAATGATGTGAACTGCTTAGCAGTGATGATCTCATTGTTGGATTTGATGAAGCTAGAGGGATGCCAACCACTGGTTGGGTACCCTAGCTCATGCTGAACCCTATTGGGTGGTGATGTGATGCTTCAGTAGGCTTATTGATTAGCAAAACATGTGTTTGCTCATGATCATTTTTGTATACCTCACTCCAGCTCCTAGATTATTTGCTGATGTAGAGGATTTGCTTCTTGTTGGTATGTGAAGCTTATCCTGCTCCTCCTGCTGGCTTGTGATGCTTCTTCTTAACAGCACAGTTCCTGTTGGAACTGTTCTGAATGGTTTGATGATTTTGTATGGATGGAAGGGCTTTGGTGTTTGATACGTCCAAAATGTATCTACTTTCCCGAACACTTTTGCTATTGTTTTGCCTCTAATTTGTGTATTTTGGATGCAACTAACACGGACTAACGCTGTTTTCAGCAGAATTGATCTGGTGTCTCGTTTTTGTGCAGAAACTCAACTTTCAGGAAAATCCCCGGGATTAATTCCAAAGGGCCTATTTTCACATAAGAATAACGGAGTCAGAAGACCAGAAGGAGGGGGGCCACGAGGCAGCCACCCCACCAGGCGGCGCGGCAGGCCCCTGGGCCGCGCCGGCCTATGGTGGCGGCGCCTCGGGCAGCCCCAGGTGCCCCCCTCTGGACTACTTAACGTCTTCGACCTAAAAACGCATGGGGGGTTAGACGAAATTGCCAGAAGACATCTAGAACACCGCCGCCAAAGCGAAACTCCGTTTCGGGACCAGAAACTCCGTTCTGGCACTCCGCCGAGACGGGGAATTGGAGGAGATCATCGCCATCATCACCACCGACGCCTCTCCATCGACCAGCCATGTTTCCCCCATCCATGTGTGAGTAATTCCCCCGCTGTAGGCTGAAGGGGATGGTAGGGATTGGGTGATATTGGTCATGTAATAGCATAAGATTGTTAGGGCATAGTGCCTAGTGTCCGTAATTGGTACTTTTATGATATTGTTGCAACTTGTTATGCTTAATGCTTGTCACTAGGGCCCGAGTGCCATGATCTCAGATCTGAACATGTTATCAATTCATGATGATATTCATTACTTTATGATCTTACCTGCAAGTTGTATACACGTATTGTTGTCCGGAACCCGAGGCCCCAAAGTGACAGAAATTGGGACAACCGAAGGGGAAGGCAGTGATATTAGGATCACATGTGTTCATGGAGTGTTAATGCTTTGCTCCGGTGCTCTATTAAAAGGAGTACCTTAATTTCCAGTAGATTCCCTAGAGGCCCGGCTGCCACCGGCTGGTAGGACAAAAGATGTTGTCCAAGTTTTTCATTGCGAGCACGTACGACTAAATATGGAACACATGCCTATGGATTGATTAGTACTTGGATACCGTTTTATTACTATCTGCAAATGCCCTACCTTGATTGTTACATGAGTTTATCTCATCCATGCAACGCCCGTTCATCCATCCCTGTGCCTACAGTATTTTAATCCTGCTGTTTACTATAATCACTACTGCTGTCTTTGTTACACTGCTGCTGATATTTCACTACTACTACTTCTATAAAACTGTTACTACTGATAAACTCTTGCGAGCAAGTCTGTTTCCAGGTGCAGCTGAATTGACAACTCCGTGATGACCCACAAGTATAGGGGGTGTATCGCAGTATCTTCGATAAGTAAGAATGTCGATCCAAACGAGGAGCAGAAGGTGTTGACAAGCAGTTTCGATGAAGGATTCACTATAAATGCTCACAGACAAGTATTCAGGGGGTTTTGATGTAACAGATGAATAAAGTACGAGTAAGTAAAGTGCGAGAGTAATAATTGCAGTGAGTGGCCCAATCCTTTTTAGCACAAAGGACAAGCCGGTTTGTTTACTTATAATGACCAAGAGTTCTCGAGGACACACGGGATTTTAGTCTAGTGCTTTCGCTACATACGGCTAATTAATCTTCATTGTTTTGATAAGTGTTGTGTGGGTGAACCTATGCTAATGTACCGCCCTTCCTAGGACTAATACATACTTGTGATTATACCCCTGATACGTCTCCAACGTATCCATAATTTCTGATGTTCCATGCTTGTTTTATGACAATACATACATGTTTTGCTTGCACTTTATAATGTTTTTATGCGTTTTCCGGAACTAACCTATTAACAAGATGCCACAGTGCCAGTTCCTGTTTTCTGCTGTTTTTGGTTCCAGAAAGGCTGTTCGGGCAATATTCTCGGAATTGGACGAAATCAACGCCAAACTTCCTATTTTTCCCGGAAGCATCCAGAACACCGAAGGAGAGTCGGAGGAGAGCCAGGGGGCCACCACACATGTGGGCCGCGCGGGCCACCCCCTGGCCGCGCCGGCCTGGTGTGGGGCCACCCTGTCGCCCCTCATGCGCCGCCTCTTCGCCTATTTAAGCCCTTTCGACCTAAAAACGCGGTACCTTTTGACGAAACTCCAGAAAGACTCCAGGGGCGCCGCCACCATCGCGAAACTCCAATTCGGGGGACAGAAGTCTCTGTTCCGGCACACTGTCGGGACGGGGAAGTGCCCCCGGAAGCCATCTCCATCAACGCCATCGCCTCCATCATGCCTCGTGAGTAGTTCCCCCATGGACTACGGGTTCTAGCTGTAGCTAGTTGGTATTCTCTCCCCCATGTACTTCAATACAATGATCTCATGAGCTGCCTTACATGATTGAGATTCATCTGATGTAATCGGTGTTGTGTTTGTCGGGATCCGATGGATTGTTACGTTATGATTGTCTATCTACAAAGTTTGTGAAGTTATTGTTGCTGCAATCTTGTTATGCTTAATGCTTGTCACTAGGGACCGAGTGGCATGATCTTAGATTTGAGCTCAATACTTATTGCTTAGATTGTATCTACAAGTTGTATGCACATGTCTATGTCCGGAACCAAAGGCCCCAAAGTGACAGAAATTGGGACAACTGGAGGGAAAGGCTTAGATATGAGGATCACATGTTTTCACCGAGTGTTAATGCTTTGCTCCGGTGCTCTATTAAAAGGAGTACCTTAATTTCCGGTAGATTCCCTAGAGGCCCGGCTGCCACCGGCTGGTAGGACAAAAGATGTTGTACAAGTTTCTCATTGCGAGCACGTATGACTATATATGGAAAACATGCCTACATGATTAATGATGTTGATGTTCTGTCTTAATGCTATTTCAATCCTATCAATTGCCCGACTGTAATTTGTTCACCCAACACTTGTTATTGGAGAGGTACCACTAGTGTAGATCGCTGGGAACCCCGGTCCATATTTCATCATCATATACTTGTTCTACATGTCATTGGAAGTAGTATCAACTATTTTCTGGTGCTATTTCTCTCATATTGCTATTACTGCTGCTGTGTTACTGTTACTACTGCTCTCATATTACTGCTACTTTCACATCACCCCTGTTGCTAGTGCTTTTCTAGGTGCAGCTGAATTGACAACTCAGTTGTTAAGGCTTATAAGTATTCTTTACCTCCCCTTGTGTCGAATCAATAAATTTGGGTTTTACTTCCCTCAAAGACTGCCGCGATCCCCTATACTTGTGGGTTATCAACCCCTTGCAAGCATCCGCAACTACAAGAAAGTAATTAAGATAAATCTAACCACAGCCTTAAACTCTGAGATCCTGCGATCCCTCCTGCATCGATATACCAACGGGGGCTCAGGTTTCCGGCAACCCCGCAATTGGCAAACGAGTACAAGATGCATTCCCCTAGGCCCATAAAGGTGAAGTGTCGTGTAGTCGATGTTCACACGACACCACTAGAAGAATAACACCACAACTTAAATATCATAACATTGAATATTACTCAACCATACTTCACTACTAACATTTAGACTTCACCCATGTCCTCAAGAACTAAACGAACTACTCACGAGACATCATATGGAACATGATCAGAGGTGATATGATAATGAATAACAATCTGAACATAAACCTTGGTTCAACGGTTCCACTCAATAGCATCAATAATAAGTAGAAATCAGCACCGGGAGAGTTTCCCCTATCAAACAATCAAGATCAAACCCAAATTGCTACAGCGGTGACGAGGTGCAGCGGTGGAGACGGCGGTGATGATGATGAAGATGATGGTGATGGTGATGGAGATGATGTCCAGCTCGATGACGGTGACGATAGCGTCGATTTCCCCCTCCGGCAGGGAATTTCCCCGGCGGATTCCTGCCCGCCGGAGAGCTCTTTTCTCTCTGGTGTTCTCCGCCCCGCAGAGGCGGCTGTGGCTCTGTTCGACGTACCCCTCTGGCTTAGGTTTTCGGGACAAAGGCATACGCGAAGAAAAGGAGGCGAGAGGGGCTGTGGGCCCCCCTCCTCACAGGGCGGCGCGGCCAGGCCTTGGGCCGTGCCGGCTTATGAGGTGGGCCCACCTCGGGCCCCCTCTTCTCCCCCTTTGGCTCCCTTCGTCATCTGGAAAAATAGGAATTTTCGTATAATTTCCTTCAACTGTTGATCTTCCGAAATATTGCATTCTGACGGTGCTTTTTCCAGCAGAATCCTGGCTCCGGTGCGCGATCCCCAAATAATCATGAAACATGCAAAATAGATGAAATAACATAAGTATCATCTCCAAATATGAAATATATCAATGAATAACAGACAAATTATGGTATAAAATAGTGATGCAAATTGGACGTATCAACTCCCCCAAGCTTAGACTTCGCTTGTCCCCAAGCGAAACCGAACTCGGTAAACAGGACCACATGTTTATGGAGTGAAGAGTCGATAAATAAAATACGGACAAGAAGCATCATATTCATTCACACAAGACATTCTAGTAAACAACTTCCTCATATAATTCAACTTGAAACAAGTATAAGGTAATCACAAATAAAGGTGCATAAGAAATCATAGTTGGTGATGGCAAACTTCGTTCTTGGTCAGAGAACAGTTAACAGATTACACTTATCTATTGAGCAGCGCTCTCATGTTAAAGCTTATGTGGTTCATCCTGCATACTCAATCATAATGATCATTGATAACTTGCAAAGCTATATTCATTCAGATAAAACTTGTACTAAACAAGGAAGAGTAAAGACATGATGAAGCAATCACAATATAATGGTTTGATCACAACAACTCAAATGCTTGCTTGAGATGGATGGAAATAGGTTTACTGACTCAACATAAAGTAAAAGACAGGCCCTTCGCAGAGGGAAGTAGGGATTAAATCATGTGCTAGAGCTTTTTCAGTTTTGAAATCATATAAAGAGAATAAAAGTAAAGTTTTGAGAGGTGTTTGTTGTTGTCAACGATCGGTAGCGGGTACTCTAACCCCTTGCCAAACAGACCTCTAAAGAGCGGCTCCCATGAAGGACGTTATTTCTACCAGCAAGGTAGATCATCCCTCTTCTCTTTTGTTTACACATGTACTTTAGTTTATTTAAGGATGACACTCCCCCCAACCTTTGCTTACACAAGCCATGGCTAACCGAATCCCCGGGTGCCTTCCAACAATCTCATACCATGGAGGAGTGTCTATTGCAAAATTAAGTTGCTTACTGATGAATCAGGGCAAAACATGTGAAGAGAATTATTAATGAGGGTTGATTAATTGGGGATGGGAACCCCGTTGCCAGCTCTTTTCGCAAAATTATAGGATAAGTGGATGAAGCCACTAGTCCATTAGTGGAAGCTGCCTAACAAGACTGAAAGATAAAACACCACATACTTCCTCATGAGCTATAAAACATTGACACAAATAAGAAGTAATAAATTTTGAATTGTTTAAAGGTGGCACATGAAGTATTTACTTGGAATGGCAGAAAATACCATGAAGTAGGTAGATATGGTGGACACAAATGGCATAGGTTTGGGTTCAGGTTTGGATGCACGAGAAGCATTCCCTCTTAGTGCTGGTCTTTGGCTAGCAAGGTTAATTAGCAAGCATAAGAGTTGAGGGAAACAAACAAATATACATGTGATAGACATAATCATGCATCTTTCTTGCAAGCACAAACAATTTTAACGTCAGAATAATAAGCTATGAGCTAACAAGAAAGGAAGACAATGAAACAACTATATGTATTTCTCTTTTCTACTTAAACCTCAAGGTGTTGTTGCTATTGACCAATGCTAAGTTTGCCAAAACCAAATAGATTTACTCAATGCTCCCAAAGTGGTACCAATACTAAAATCAAGATCAATCATATACTAGAAATTGAAAACTAAAATAAGATGTGCAATATGTAAATGATAAGACTTCTCATTAATATTTCATAACGATAACTCACACCAAGGGATACATAGACAACCAACTAAAGGAGAGATACTTCCACACTGCAACCCATCTTATATGATAACTTCCCTACTCAGGATATGACACTACTTGATAGTAAAAAGTAAAAAGGTAGTGATGATGTGATACCGCGGCACTCCCCCAAGCTTGGAACAAACCAAGGGGATGCCAATACCGATGACGAATTACTCCTTTGGCGGTGATGAATTCCCGTCTTCAGACTTCCAAGGAAGAGGCTCTCCATCAACAAACGACATCTTGGTCTCGGGAATCCTGAAACTAGCAGCATGGCTTATGTGTTTAAACCTGTTTTCATACTCACAATTCTGATTCATAACGTCATAGAGTTGAGCTTGGAGTTTGTTGGTGGTGTCGTGAAGTGAGAGGATGTCGCCCCATAGCTTTGCAGTTTCCTTCTCGTGTTCAGCAATGAGTTCAGACACAATCTTGTGGAAGATATCCACTTCGCGCTCGGCCATCTTCTTGTAGTTGAAGACCTCTTGTTCTAGCTTCTCCATCCTGTCTTCCAAGCTTCCTTCTCCTTTAGGACCCTGGACATCTTTGATCTGCAGCTCCCCATCAACGAGCTGCAACTCCTTGGGATGCATCCTCAGCTCATCCATGTACAAGTTGTCAAAGTCCTTGCAGGAGTTGTCCTTCGGAGTTTCTGACGAAGACATGACACCTCTAGATCTGAAGCAAATCCTGGCAGAAACAGCTCGAAACAAAACACGTCGAGAAAACGATATACGGACCTCCAGGGGTCCGGGGGATTATATAGTAAAAAATTTCACAACAAACGGAAAGTACCAGGTCGAACCAGAGTCGGAGAGGGGCGACGAGGCGGTGTACTCATAGGGCGGCGCGGCCAGGCTAGGGCCCGCGCCGGCCTATGGGGACACGCCCTCGTGCGTCTCCTCCACTCCGTTTCGATCTCGTAATTTTTCATATTTTCCAAAAACAGCAAAAACATTGTTCGGAAAGTAAATCACGAACTTTTATTACCTGTACTGTTACCTATTCAAAGTCGGGTTCTGGCGGACTGTCAATTTCACCTTTGATGAAAGCCTCCGGTGTTTCCACTCGAATAACATCAACATCTACATTATAAGAATCACCTGAGATATAATGCTTGAGTCTTTGTCCATTCACCACTTGCGTGGCATTGCCTTGGAGAGAACTAATTTTAATTGCTCCTGAACGATACACCTCCTCAACAACATATGGTCCTTCCCATTTCGAGAGTAATTTCCCTGCAAAGAATCTGAAACGAGACCGATACAATAGGACTTTATCCCCAATATTAAACTCTCTTTTGATAATCCTTCTATCATGCCATTTCTTAACTTTCTCTTTAAAGAGTTTAGCATTTTCATAAGCTTCACTTCTCCATTCATCTAAAGAACTTAATTGCAGCAACCTCTTATTACCGGCTAGTTTAGGATCTTTATTTAGTTCTCTAACAACCCAATAAGCTTTGTGCTCTAGTTCTAAAGGTAAATGACAAGCTTTTCCATAAACCATTTTATAAGGTGACATTCCCATGGGGTTTTTATAAGCAGTTCTATAAGCCCATAGTGCTTCCTTCAATTTACTAGCCCAATTCTTTCTAGTTTTATTAACGAGTCTTTTGCAAGATAGATTTAATTTCTCTATTTGATAGTTCTACTTGCCCACTAGTTTGAGGATGATAAGCGGAAGCAATTCTATGATTAATACCATATTTAGCAAGAGTCTTTCTAAAACCACCATGAATAAAATGAGAACCTCCATCTCGTTATAATATATCTAGGAACTCCAAATCTAGGAAAAATAATATCTAAAAGCATTCTTAAAGAGGTCTCACCATCAGCACTTTTTGTAGGTATGGCTTCCACCCATTTAGTAACATAATCAACAGCAACAAGTATATGAGTGTTACCTTCTGAAGAGGGAAGAGGTCCCATGAAGTCAAATCCCCAACAATCAAACGGTTCAATAACGAGAGTATAATTCATAGGCATTTCATTGCGTCTGGAGATATTACCAACCCTTTGACATTCATCACAAGATAAAATAAACTTCCTTGCATCTTTGAAGAGAGTTGGCCAATAAAAACCTGATTGTAGAACCTTTTGCGCGGTTCTATCTCCGGCGTGATGTCCTCCATAAACACTACCATGACACTTACTCAATATCTCTTGTTGTTCATATTCGGGAACACACCTTCGCAGAATACCATCCACTCCTTCTTTATATAAGTGTGGGTCATCCCAGAAATAATGCCTCAAGTCATAAAAGAATTTCCTCCTTTGCTGAGCTAAAAAGGTTGGAGGCAAGTACTTGGATACAATAAAGTTAGCATAATCAGCATACCAAGGGCTATCTCGCGAGTTCACCTTTATTACAGCCAATTGTTCATTTGGAAAACTATCATTAACGAGAACAGGATCATAAGCAATATTTTCCAATCTAGACAAATTATCAGCAACAGGATTATCAGCACCTTTCCTATCTACAATATGTAAATTAAATTCTTGCAAAAGAAGTACCCATCTAATAAGCCTTGGCTTAGCATCTTTCTTTGTCATAAGGTATCTAATTGCAGCATGATCAGTATGAATCGTAACTTTTGAATCAACAATATAAGATCTAAACTTATCACAAGCAAATACTACAGCTAACAATTCTTTTTCAGTAGTAGCATAATTTCTTTGAGCAGCATCAAGAGTTTTACTAGCATAATGAATAACATTCAATTTTTTGTTTACTCGTTTGCCAAGAACAACGCCTACAGCAAAATCACTAGCATCACACATAATTTCAAATGGTAAGTTCCAATCAGGAGGTTCAACTATAGGAGCAGTTGTTAAGGCTTTCTTTAGAGTTTCAAAGGCTTCCTTACAATCATCATCAAAAACAAAAGGTACATCTTTTTGAAGAAGATTAGTAAGAGGCTTTGAAATCTTGGAGAAGTCTTTAATAAATCTCCTATAAAACCTAGCATGACCAAGAACACTATGAATACCTTTAACATCCCTAGGATAGGGCATCTTCTCAATTGCTTCAACTTTAGCTCTATCAACTTCAATACCTCTCTCGGAAATTTTATGTCCCAATACAATTCCTTCATTAACCATAAAGTGGCATTTCTCCCAATTAAGAACAAGGTTAGTTTCTTCACATCTCTCGCAAAACTTTATCAAGATTCCGCAAGCAATTATCAAAAGAATTTCCATAGACGGAAAAATCGTCCATGAATACCTCTACAATACTCTCACAGAAGCCATGAAAAATAGCGGACATGCATCTTTGAAAAGTAGCAGGAGCATTACATAAACCAAAAGGCATACGCCTATAAGCATAAGTTCCATAGGGACAAGTGAAAGTGGTTTTCTCCTGATCTTTAGTTTTAACAGCAATTTGTGAAAATCCAGAATAGCCATCAAGAAAGCAAAAATGAGTATTTTTAGATAACCTTTCTAACATTTGATCAATAAAAGGCAAAGGGTAATGATCTTTCTTAGTAACCTTATTAACTTTTCGATAATCAATGCACATTCTATAACCTACAACTACTCTTTGAGGGATGAGCTCATCATTATCATTAGGCACAACAGTCATTCCTCCTTTCTTAGGAACACAATGCACAGGACTAACCCATCTACTATCAGCAATAGGATATATAATACCAGCTTCAAGGAGTCTTAATACCTCATTTCTTACCACATCCTTCATCTTAGGAATTAGACGACGCTGAGGTTCAACAACAGGCTTCGCATCATCCTCCATATTAATGGCGTGTTGGCAAATAGAGGGAGAAATCCCCTTCAAGTCATCAAGAGTGTAGCCAATAGCACCTCGGTGTTTCTTCAATATTTCCAATAACCTTTCTTCTTCAAACTCTGAAAGCTTAGAACTAATAATAACAGGATATATTTTCTTATCATCAATATGAGCATATTTAAGATTATCAGGCAATGGTTTTAAATCAAAGATAGGATCTTCCTTTGGTGGTGGTGTTGTACCCAAGTCTTCCACCGGTAAATCATGCTTAAGAATAGGTTGGCGAAGGAAAATTTCATCAAGCTCGTCTCTTTCTTCCCTAAAAACTTCACTCTCACTATTCTCCAAATGTTGCTGCAAAGGATTACTAGGAGCAAGAGCAATAGATACACACTGTTCAACTTTAAAATCACTATTAGGCGAATCAATTTTATAAGGAGTTTTGGTAAATTTAGAGAAGTTAAACTCATAAGATTCACCAGCAAATTTAGTCAAAATTTTCTCTTTCTTGCAATCTATAATAGCTCCACAAGTATTTAGAAAAGGTCTACCAAAAATGATAGGACAATATTTACTAGCAGCAGAACCAAGTACCAAAAAGTCCGCATGATATTTAATCTTACCACATAGAACTTCCACATCTCGAATAATACCAATAGGAGAGATAGTTTCTCTATTAGCCAGCCGAATAACCACATCAATGTCTTCAAGTTCACAAGAACCAATTTCGTGCATAATCTCCGTGTAAAGCTCATAAGGAATAGCACTAATACTTGCACCAATATCACATAAACCATAATAACAATGATCACCAATTCTAACAGATAGCATAGGAACACTAGCTTTTCTAGACTTATTAGGATGCGAAACAATATTAGAAGCATCTTCACAGAAAATAATATGACCATCTTCCACATTTTCGGTCACAAGATCTTTAACAATTGCAACAGCAGGTTCAACTTTTATTTGTTCTTCAGATTCTATAGGTTTATTTTCACTTTTATGAACTGCACTATTTATAACAGAGTACTCCTTCATTTTAGCAGGGAAAGGAGTTTTTTCAATATAAGCTTCAGGAATAACATGATCAACAGTTTCAACTACAACACATTTATTTATAGATGAATCAATTTTATCTTTATACGGTTCATGATACTTATCAAAGTTCTTCTTAGGCAATTCATAATGAGAAGCAAAAGCCTTATAAAGATTTGCAGCAACTTGAGAATCAAGACCATAAGTAGCACTCATATTACGAAATTTATCGGTATCCATAAAAGCTTCAATGCATTTATAATCATAATTTATACCCGATTCTCTATCCTTGTCGTTCTCCCATCCTTCGAGTATTTTCTTGGATCCGATTAAGAAGGTCCCTTTTAAACTCTTCCTTGTTGCGTGTAAATGATCCGGAACAAGAAGTATCCAAGCAAGGTCTTGTCTTGAAAAGAAAGTCTTGCATAGAAGTTATCAATAATAATATTACCGGAAGCTCATGAATGGGGCATTTGAGCATTAAAGACTTCAATCTCCCCCAAGCTTGGGCAATACTCTCTCCTTCATGAGGCCAAAAATTATATATGCGATTCCGATCTTTATGAATCTCACTTGGAGGATAGAACTTAGAATAAAACCGTGGCACAATATCATTCCATTCAAGAGAATCCCCATTATCCAGTAATTTATACCAATGCGCCGCTTTACCAGACAGCGATACAGAGAATAGTTTCTTCCTCACTTCATCCATAGCAATACATGCACACTTGAATAAACCGCATAATTCATGTAAGAACAGTAAATGATCTCCAGGGTGGACAGTTCCATCCCCTGTATAACGGTTACCCACTACACGTTCAATAATTTTCATAGGTATTTTTTATGGTAATTCTTCCTTACCTGGCTCCTCATCCACTACCTTTGCAGTAGTAGTAGATTTCCCAAATAAACACTCAAGAGAAGATCTCTCCATAATGAGTTATAGCAACAGGCAGAAATAAAATCAGCACAAACAGTAGAAATTTCCCTTACCAATTCCACTTACCAATAGCGCTTCACTCCCCGGCAACGGCGCCAGAAAATAGTCTTGATGACCCACAAGTATATGAGGTGTATCGCAGTATCTTCGATAAGTAAGAATGTCGATCCCAACGAGGAGCAGAAGGTGTTGACAAGCAGTTTCGATGAAGGATACACTGTAAATGCTCATAGACAAGTATTCAGGGGGTTTTGATGTAACAGATGAATAAAGTACGAGTAAGTAAAGTGCGAGAGTAATAATTGCAGCGAGTGGCCCAATCCTTTTTAGCACACAGGAAAAGCTGGATTGTTTACTTATAATGACCAAGCGTTCTCGAGGACACACGGGATTTTAGTCTAGTGCTTTCGCTACATACGGCTAATTAATCTTCATTGTTTTGATAAGTGTTGTGTGGGTGAACCTATGCTAATGTACCGCCCTTCCTAGGACTAATACATACTTGTGATTATACCCCTTGCAAGCATCCGCAACTACAAGAAAGTAATTAAGATAAATCTAACCACAGACCTTAAACTCGAGATCCTGCGATCCTTCCTGCATCGATATACCAACGGGGCTCAGGTTTCGTCACTCCGGCAACCCCGCAATTGCCAAACGAGTACAAGATGCATTCCCCTAGGCCCATAAAGGTGAAGTGTCGTGTAGTCGACGTTCACACGACACCACTAGAAGAATAACACCACAACTTAAATATCATAACATTGAATATTACTCAACCATACTTCACTACTAACATTTAGACTTCACCCATGTCCTCAAGAACTAAACGAACTACTCACGAGACATCATATGGAACATGATCAGAGGTGATATGATAATGAATAACAATCTGAACATAAACCTTGGTTCAACGGTTCCACTCAATAGCATCAATAATAAGTAGAAATCAACACCGGGAGAGTTTCCCCTATCAAACAATAAAGATCAAACCCAAATTGCTACAGCGGTGGAGATGGCGGTGATGATGATGAAGATGATGGTGATGGTGATGGAGATGATGTCTAGCTCGATGACGGTGACGATGGCGTCGATTTCCCCCTCCGGGAGGGAATTTCCCCGGTGGATTCCTGCCCGCCGGAGAGCTCTTTTCTCTCTGGTGTTCTCCGCCCCGCAGAGGCGGCTGTGGCTCTGTTCGACGTACCCTCTCGGCTTAGGTTTTCGGGACGAAGGCATACGCGAAGAAAAGGAGGCGAGAGGGGCTGTGGGCCCCCCTCCTCACAGGGCGGCGCGGCCAGGCCTTGGGCCGCGCCGGCCTATGAGGTGGGCCCACCTCGGGTCCCCTCTTCTCCCCCTTCTGGCTCCCTTCGTCATCTGGAAAAATAGGAATTTTCGTATAATTTCCTTCAACTGTTGATCTTCCGAAATATAGCATTCTGATGGTGCTTTTTCCAGCAGAATCCTGGCTCCGGTGCGCGATCCCCAAATAATCATGAAACATGCAAAATAGATGAAATAACATAAGTATCATCTCCAAATATGAAATATATCAATGAATAACAGCAAATTATGATATAAAATAGTGATGCAAATTGGACGTATCACTACGCTGTTAAGGCTTACAAATATTCTTTGGCTCCCCTTGTGTCGAATCAATAAATTGGGTTTCACTTCCCTCGAAGACTGTTGCGATCCCCTATACTTGTGGGTCATCAAGACTATTTTCTGGCGCCGTTGCCGGGGAGCATAGATTTATTTGCAAGTTCACTTGGATTGATATTGTTCGCTACAAATTCTCCATCATGGGTAAACCTCGCGATACTAAAGTCGCCATATTACCATCCACTACAAGAAAAGGTACAACTCTGAGTACCTCTGTTGCTCTTGATTCACCATCTGTGATAAGTAAACTTGTTTCACCACCACAAGCTTCAAATGCTGGTACTTCTGCTGAATCTGAAAATTCCTCTTATAATTTTGATGATGCTTCTGCTGTGCTTGATAATGATGGTTCATTAGGATCTTTTCTAGATGCTACGATTGCTAGGTCTAGACAAATTGAAGTACTGAAATTCCTAATGAAAATGCTGCTACACCTGTTAATTCACCTGAGTCTGTTGAATACTCTAGTGATGATCTTGATGAAGATTATGTAGAACTTGATGATGATTTCATTGATAAATGCAATGCTACTACTGGTACAAGTAATATTAAAAAGCTTCTTGCACAACATACTGTTAGATATAAACTGTCTCCTGATCCTAAATTTGACACATCTCCTATAAACATTAAGGATAAGGATTATGATTTTTCTCTTGATTTATCTCATATATCTATTGTTGAGAAAACACCTTTTTGTGGTACTGAAAAAGAAAGTGTTGTAGAACACATGAATGAGCTTTCAACTTTGAGTAGCTTGTTTTCTCATGATATTAAGAAGCGTACTTATTTTGTTGCTAAATTTTTTCCTTTCTCATTAAAGGATGATGCTAAAACTTGGTATAATAGTTTGCCTCCTGATTCTATTGATAGTCCAAGTGATTTGCTTGATGTTTTCTTTCGGAAATACTTTCCTGCTAGTGCTCAACATATTGCTTTGCAGAGAATTTATAATTTTGACCAGGAAGATGGAGGGAAATTGCCTGAGGCTTGGGCGAGATTTTTCTCTCTTATCAGAGCTCGGCCTGTACATGATCTGGAAAAGCATGATTTACTTGATATATTTTATAGTGGACTAACCATTGAGTCTAGGGCATACCTGGATAGTTGTGCTGGTTGTGTTTTCAGGAAAAGAACTCCAGACGACGCTGAAGAATTATTGGCTAGAATAGGCCGGAATCATGATGATTGGACTACACCTGAACCAACCTCGACACCAATATTGAAGAAGAGGGGTTTGATTAAATTAAATGATGAAGATACGAGGGAAGCCAAGAAATCTCTTAAAGAGAAGGGTATTAAATCCGAAGATGTGAAGAATTTACCCCCTATAGAAGATTTATGTAAGATAACTCCCCCTTCATCCATGATTGAGGTACACTCTCTTCAACGCTTTAGTAGGGAAGATATTCCGTACTCAAAACCTCCTGATCAATTCTTAGATGAGTTTGATAATTATATTGTTAAGCAAAATAATTTTAATATGAGAGTAGAGAATCATTTAATGGAAAATTCTTGAGCTATTAGTGAATTGCATGGTATTGTGGAGAGAACCTCCAATGATGTTAAGATGCTTGTTAAACATTTTCATATGGTTCAAACTCAAATTGATCAACTCACTAAAGTGCAAAATGACTTGTTAAAAAATAGTTCTAAAGAAAAACATGCTTATGAAGTAACAACTAGAGGCGGTGTTTCTACTCAGGATCCTCTATATCCCAAGGGGCATCCCAAAAGAGTTGAACAAGATTCTCAACGAACTGAAACTAGTGCTCCTTCTAAGAAAAAGAAAAAGAAACATAAAACTGTTGTAGAATCCTCTAAGCCTATTAATGATCCTAATAGTATTTCTATTTCTGATGCTGAAACTGAAAGTGGTAATGAACATGATAAAGATAATGATAAGAATGATGCTTCTGATAAATAAGAGGTTGAAGATGAACCTGAAAAGCATGCTAAAAATAAAAAGTATACTAAAGAAGATTTTATTGCTAAGAAACATGGTAATGAAAGGGAATCTTGGGTTCAAAAGCAAATGCCTTTTCCTGCTAAGAAACTAAAATCAAAGGAAGAAGAACACTATAAAAAATTTTGTGATTGGATGAAACCTTTGTTCCTGCAAATCCCTTAGACTGATGCTATTAAATTGCCTCCTTATTCAAAGTATATGAAAGATATTGTCTCTAACAAAAGGAAAATTCCTAATGAGGAGATTCCCACTATGCTTGCTAATTACTCTTTCAATGGCAAAGTTCCAAAGAAGCTGGGTGACCCAGGTATACCGACTATTCCTTGTTCCATCAAGAATAATTATGTTAGAACCGCTCTATGTGATTTGGGAGCAGGTGTTAGTGTTATGCCTTTTTCTCTTTACAAGAGACTTTATTTAGATAAGTTGATACCAACTGATATATCTTTGCAAATGGCTGATAAATCTACTGCTATTCCTGTTGGTATATGTGAGGATGTTCATGTTCAAGTTACTAATAATTGCTTAATATTAACAAATTTTGTTGTGTTGGAAATGCCTCAAGATGATAATATGTCTATTATTCTTGGGAGACCTTTTCTTAACACCGCAGGGGCTGTTATTGATTGCAATAAAGGAAAAGTTACTTTCAATGTCGATGACAAGGAGCATACTTGTTTATTTTCCCAAGAGGATTGATAAAGTATGTGGAGTTAATACAATTTCTAATTTGAGAACCATCAAAGTGGGAGCTATTGATTGTCCTATATATGAGCCTAAGCAAGGATATCAAAGTATTATGATTGGATCCATATCAATTCAATACAAGGTAACATGATTGATTTGAGGTTTAATTCTTCTTATGTCATGTAAAATTTATTTGGTGGCAAGACTTGATCAACCTTGTTAACAAGTACATTTTATATGCATAGAAGAGCTAAACAACATTTCTTTCCTTCCTCCACTTGCTTTATTTGCTGTAGCACTACTTGTTTTGCAAAATGCTTTAGTTGTTTAGAGGTTTGAAACATCTTTTTCTGCCCTGTAATAATAATTTTAACACCCAAAATGTGCATTTTTCAAAGTTTTAAAAAATTTACAAAAATTATACTATTTGTCTTATTTTTCGAAGAGCTACCTAGGAGTGCCAGGGGCTGACCAGTGGGGCACACTGGGGCTCAACCCCATGTGCCGGCGCGGCCAAGGAGGGGGGCGCGCCACCCTGTGGTGTGGGCCCCTCCTTGCCCCACTAACTCATCTCTTCCTCCCATCTCACTCTCTCTCCCGAAAATACTCGTACCAACTTTCTCTCACTCGCGTTTCCGCTCAAGAACTCAAGATTTCTCGATCTCTTTGCTCAGCCCAGATTTCTGTCTGAAATTTGGCACATTTGCTCTCCGGTATGTGACTCCTCCGATTATCCAATTAGAATTTTGTTTGGTTGAGTATATCTTGAATATTTTGTTGCTATAGGTAACATGTTTAGTGATCTTGCATGCTTGTTCTAAGTTGTAAAAATTATTTTTGATGCATGTTTAGTACTCTACCAAGTTCCTATAGTAGTTTCCCTCAATTATATGTCTCCAAATCAACTTTTATAATGATTGTTGAAAAATTTCAGAAAATGGAGTGGAATAGGCACCAACTCAACCAACAAGAATTGGAGGTGCAGCAGGTTATGAGAGTTCACCGCGAAGAGGGAGTATACCCCTCTTACTACCCATGCGTTGATTTTATGAGGAGTGCAGGAATCCTACGGGATGTTCAAAATCTGATTTCCAATGCAGGGTTGGAAGGTTTTGTTGTTGGTGAACCTTGCCAATATGCAAAACTAACCATGTCAGTGGTGCAGGATTTTGAATTCATTTGGTCCCAAACTAACCCCATGGTTCGATACAAAATTTATAATAAAACTGTCAACTTGCCTTTTGATGATTTTTGTGCAGCAATTAGAGTGCCACAATGGGGATCATGCGAGAAGGTTAGGGGACTACCACAAGATGATTTGTCAAGGGAGAAGCTTCTCAGACGATAGTGGTAAAATCAGTAGTATTCAACTCCCAGCTATTCGCTACTTTGCTTATTTCATCACCAAGTGCGTTCTTGCTAGAAAGAATGCAAATAAGTTATCTATCCAGGATTTGGCTTTCCTAGCTGCTGCATTGCAAGGCGATAGGACTTATAATTTGGGTGCTTTGATAGCCTATAGACTTGCTACTAACCGTGGGAAGGGAGGAATTTGTGGAGGTCTCATCGCCTCTCGTTTATTAGCTATGCATGGTGTAGAACCTCACCATCTTGATATTCAGCTCTCCATGGAGAAACTTGACATTGTCTCCATGATTAAACATGACTTTGTTTCTGATTTTTCTAATTTGAGTAACCTGTCTTACAAGATAACATTTTAATAGAAAACTTGGAGAACAACTAAGAAAACTGAAAGGCTAGTAGCATTGCCTGCACCTATTTTGTTTAACCTTGATTCCAGGAAGGATTGGTCAGTCACTGAAGGTGAACTGAATGCATACATAGAAGGGCATGGCCATCATGCAGGGGACGGCGCGGAGGAGGCCGAGGAACACCTCGACTTGTCATCCGATGCAGCGAGCTCTTCACATCAAAATTTTGGGAATGTTGAGCCTTCACCCTTTACTTCTGCACAGGGACCTTATTATGATCACGCCATGTATGATCCACCGGCGTGGAACCCTGACCCTCGCTGGGGTTGATCTCCACTTAGGCCAAAAGCCTAAGCTTGGGGGGAGGTATACCGGCATCACTCATTCATTGCATATTATAGTTGCTGGATACTTGTACATACTTGTTTAGCTTCTTAAAGTGGTTTTCTAATAAGAGGGAGATGATATTTGGGGAAGTGCTGATTGAAAACAGATTCTGGACTGATACTAAAAAAAATCTCAAAAACAGCCAGAACGTTATTTTAAGAACCCAATTTTTGTACATGTTCCCCAGGTTGTTATCTAACTTTCATTAGTTGAACACTTTTCGAGCTGAGCAGCGGAAGAATTTCTTAAAAATCGATTACTGTACTGCTGTCAAGTTTGACGAATTTCTGCTACTTTGTGTTTATGTGACTCTTTTAGTTTTCATCTTCTTGTTTTTGCTTTGTTTCTTTCCTAAAACACAAAAAGACCAAAAATATTTCTGTTGTTTCTCTTTACCATTTGTTTATTTTGGTTTTCTTACTCCTATTTTTCTTTATTTGCTATCGTTGGTTTGCTATAAGAAAATCCAAAAAGATTTTGTTTTGTTTGCTTGTTTCCTTTTGTTCTTGTTTCCATTTAGAAAACACCAAAAATATTTGCTGTTCTTCTTTGGTTTTGTAAAGTTCACTATGGAGTTCAGTGGTCTTCGGTGGTTGGAGCTTGGCTTTCATTTCATATTATTCAAGCTACACAAGTGAAAGGCAATAATGACGATCTACGACAATTCGACTGTGGTGAGAGGCTGGTATGAACTCTATTTGTTTTCATTTTTGTAAATATACTCATCCATGTGAGCATGCTTAGTTGGTTCATGTGAGGTATATGTCATTTAAGAAAGTCTAGTAGTTCATGATCTCTCATGTTTAGCTCCAATTTATTAATATGAGTAGCATGTCATAAATATTTGCTTGCATTGTTTTGTTCATAGATAGGTATGACATTGTGGTATCCTCCTCTGAATAATTCACTTGAATCAACTTGGCACATGCTCACGCATGCATATGACTGAACAAAAGTCAATTAAGCCTCGATGATTTACTTTGCCTCAGAGTTCTTGTATCACTTTTATGCCTCTGTTAATTTATTTTGTCGCAAGCATGATTATGACGGTTATTGCTCTCTTGATTGTCGCTTCCCGGTCTATTGCTAGCCTTCACTTGTACTGAGCGGGAATGCTGCTCGTGCTTCCAAACCACTGAAAACCAAGTTATTCCAAAGTGTCCACCATAAATACCTATGCATGGCATTTCAAACCATTCCAAGTAAATTCTCATGTGCTACCTTTAAAACCTTCAAAATACTTCTCAATTTGTGTCGATGTTTTATAGCTCATGAGGAAGTATGTGGTGTTTATCTTTCAATCTTGTCATTTACTCCTGACAGACTTTCATAATGGACTAGTGGCACATCCGCTTATCCAATAATTTTGCAAAAAGAGCTGGCAACGGGGTTCCCAGCCCCAATTAATCAATTTTCATTAATAATTCTCTTCACATGTTTTGCCCTGATTTATCAGTAAGCAACTTAAATTGCAAATAGACACTCCTCCATGGTATGTGATTGATGGAAGACACCCGAGGATTCGGTTAGCCATGGATTGTGTAAGCAAAGGTTGGGGGGAGTGTCATCCATAATGAAACTAAAATAAATGTGTAAACAAAAGAGAAGAGGGATGATTTACCTTGCTGGTAGAGATAACTTCCTTCATGGGAGCCGCTCTTGAAAGTCTGGTTGACGAGGTAGTCAGAGTACCCACTATCATTCGTTGACAACAACAAACACCTCACAAAATAATTTTACTCCTGTTTTACAAATGAAAAGCTCTAGCACATGTTAATCCCTGCTTCCCTCTGCGAAGGGTCAATCTTTTACTTTTACATTGAGTCTCCATCCTTTCTTTGAGCACTTTCTTGAGAGCACGACTGTCATTCTTAGTGTAATATGCTTGTCCCAAAATATGATTAATGGTGGTATAACTTTGATGCTTTTATCTTTGATAATCTCTACTTCCAGTCTTCCCATGAACTTCAAAGGTGCCCGAGCATTTATGTTTTGCTGTACAAATATGGGCAAGCGAGATACCACTTTATCATATCTCTCTATGAACATTGCAATCTTGCTGATAGACATGATTCATGATGCTTATTATTAATTTGTTGGTACCTTTTCCATGATTGACATAGCTATTAGATGACTTTATTTGCATGTATCTTATTATGAATTGCTTAAGTACTTGCCCATATCATGAGAATATTTACATCATATGAACAAATGTGTTCGTGAAAGTTCTTTTATCGCACTCAGTTGTTAACTGAATTGCTTGAGGACAAGCAATAAGCTAAGCTTGGGGGGAGTTGATACGTCCAAAACGTATCTACTTTCCCGAACACTTTTGCTATTGTTTTGCCTCTAATTTGTGTATTTTGGATGCAACTAACACGGACTAACGCTGTTTTCAGCAGAATTGATCTGGTGTCTCGTTTTTGTGCAGAAACTCAACTTTCAGGAAAATCCCCGGGATTAATTCCAATGGGCCTATTTTCACAGAAGAATAACGGAGCCAGAAGACCAGAAGGAGGGGGGCCACGAGGCAGCCACCCCACCAGGCGGCGGGGCAGACCCCTGGGCGGCGCCGGCCTATGGAGGCGGCGCCTCGGGCAGCCCCAGGTGCCCCCCTCTGGACTACTTAACGTCTTTGACCTAAAAACGCATGGGGGGTTAGATGAAATCGCTAGAAGACATCCAGAACACCACCGCCATCGCGAAACTCCATCTCGGGACCAGAAACTCCGTTCTAGCACTCCGCCGGGACGGGGAATTGGAGGAGATCATCGCCATCATCACCACCGATGCCTCTCCATCGACCAGCCATGTTTCCCCCATCCATGTGTGAGTAATTCCCCCGCTGTAGGCTGAAGGGGATGGTAGGGATTGGATGAGATTGGTCATGTAATAGCATAAGATTGTTAGGGCATAGTGCCTAGTGTCCGTAATTGGTACTTTTATGATATTGTTGCAACTTGTTATGCTTAATTCTTGTCACTAGGGCCCGAGTTCCATGATCTCAGATCTGAACATGTTATCAATTCATGATGATATTCATTGCTTTATGATCTTACCTGCAAGTTGTATACACGTATTGTTGTCCGGAACCCGAGGCCCCAAAGTGACGAAATTGGGACAACCGAAGGGGAAGGCGGTGATATGAGGATCACATGTGTTCATGGAGTGTTAATGCTTTGCTCCGGTGCTCTATTAAAAGGAGTACCTTAATTTCCGATAGATTCCCTAGAGGCCCGGCTGCCACCGGCTGGTAGGAAAAAGATGTTGTGCAAGTTTCTCATTGCGAGCACGTACGACTAAATATGGAACACATGCCTATGGATTGATTAGTACTTGGATACCGTTTTATTACTATCTGCAAATGCCCTACCTTGATTGTTACATGAGTTTCTCTCATCCATGCAACGCCCGCTCATCCATCCCTGTGCCTACATTATTTTAATCCTACTGTTTACTATAATCACTATTGCTGTCTTTGTTACACTGCTGCTGATATTTCACTATCGCTCATCTGCTATAAAACTCGTTACTATCGATAAACTCTTGCGAGCAAGTCTGTTTCCACGTGCAGCTGAATTGACAACTCCGCTGTTAAGGCTTACAAATATTCTTTGGCTCCCCTTGTGTTGAATCAATAAATTGGGTTTTACTTCCCTCGAAGACTGTTGCGATCCCCTATACTTGTGGGTCATCAGTGTTCTTCCTGTTCTAAGGCTCTGGCTGTTCTTACCCTTGGAGATCCTGTCGATGGATTTCTAGGGTTTGGCTGTGAAAAGTTTATATACTGCCTCTCCCTTGCTCCTATGGTCGACATCACTTCATTTCCTGGGTGCTTCACCCCATGGTTGTGTGTGTGTGGACAACATGCAGGTAGCCTGGTGAGCTGCCTGTGTGCTCTTTGGTTGGAACTTGGGCCCTTTGGCCATGTTCCCCCGGTAGACTTGGTATTATCCACCAAATTCCATCTTATTTGACTAACTTTCCAAGTGGCTTTGCCATTTGGCCTAATCCTTCTTTTTGTTTTATGCCTTTGATTGCAGGGATGCATTTGATGATCAAGAAAAGCTGGATCAAGTGCTGATCAAGCAATCTATGAAGATTTATTTGTCTAGTTTAGCCATTTACATTATCTTGTAATTTTCATTTTCTATTTTCCATTTATTCAATTTCTGTAATGTATTATAATATTCATAATCCAATTGGAATATTGTAAATGACAATGTATATTGTGTGGTAATCAATAAAGCTCAAGTTTTTCTCTAATGTGCTTTACTTATAATTTCTATTGTTTCATATTCTTATTTATTCAGTTGTTTATTGAATTATAATATTCTTAAATAATGTTTGAATTTTGAAATTTCAAACACCACATGTTAGAATTCAATCATACAACTTAAGTTGAGATTGAATTTGTTCCCCTCTCTTCTCGAAAACCCTAATTGAGTTTAGTTAGGTCCAAGTTTATCGCACTCTCGAAACCCTAATCCTACATGGTGTCGAGAGAGAAAATTGTTCCCCTTTGATGCAGTTTTTCTATAAAAGCGCGAAATTTCCCCAGATTTTACGCTGCAATGCACATCCCTTTCTAAATTCTACCCCTCGAATGTCTCTAAACCTGGGATATTACAGCCTTTCCCCCTTAAAGAAAACTTCGTCCCGAAGTTGTGGTTGTAATACCTGAACATTTCTGGGTATGACTTCCTCAAATCTTCCTCCTTTTCCCAGGTGGCTTCTCTCTCAAGATGATGCTTCCATTGTATCTTGCAATACTTAATAGCTCTATTCCTGAGTTGTTTCCAGTTCTCCTCGAGAATCTTAGCTGGCTTTTCGATATAAGTCAAGTATGGCTGAAGATCTAACTCGTCATGGGATACTGGTTCATCTGGTGTCTTTGAACATTTCCAGAGTTGCGACACATGAAACACATTGTGTACCTGGGCTAATCTTCCCGGTAGATCCAATTCAAAGGCTACCCCTCGGTTCTTACTCAGTATCTTGAAAGGTCTGATGTATCTAGGGCTAACTTCCCCTTCACTCCGAATCTCTGGAGACCTTTCATCGGACTTACTTTAAGGTAAACCATGTCTCCGACTTTTGGTTCCCATGTCCTTCTCTTCTGATATGCGTAACTCTTCTGTCGGCTCTGAGCGATCTTGAGTTTGTCCCTTATCACGTCAATGATCTGTTGCTTTTACTTAACATAGTCTGGGTCAAACTCCTTGCTTGAACCTGCCTCGTACACACAGATAGGTGACCTACACTTTCTTCTGTACATAGCTTCAAATGGTGCCATCTTGATACTGCTTTGATAGCTGTTGTTGTAAGAAAACTCTACTAATGGTAAGTGTTCCTCCCATGATCCTCCGAAGTATAGGGCACAAGCCCTAAGCATATCTTCCAGTATATGGTTTGTCCTCTCCGTTTGTCCTCCCGTCTGAGGATGATAAGCTGTGTTGTAGTCCAATTTGGATCCCAAAGCTTTATGAAGTTGCTTCTAGAAAGCTGAGGTGAACACAGATCCTCGATCTGACAATATTTTCTTGGGAACTCAATGTTTACTCACAAATTCTTTGATATAAAGATCTCTAAGTTTCCCCCCCTTGTCTTGTTGATTGACTACTAAGAAGTGTGCACTTTTCGTCAACCGTTCCACGATTACCCATATCATATCCTTCTTTTTATTTGTCATGGGTAGTCCGGTGATGAAATCCATTCCAATCTCTTCCCATTTCCATTCTGGGATTGGTAAAGGTTGCAATGGTCCTGCTGGACTTTGATGTTCTGCCTTCACCCTTTGACAAGTGTAGCATTCCGCCACATATTGTGCAATTTCTCTCTTCATGTTATTCCACCAGAACAACTCTTTTAGATCCATGTACATCTTTCTACTACCTGGATGGATTGAATACGGTGTTTGATGTGCTTCCCTAAGTATAACTTCCTTGATCTCGACATTATCTGGAACACAAATTCTGTTCTGGAACCATAACGATCCAGACTCTCCTCGGTGGAATTCTGATGGTCTTCCTTCATCGATCCTTCTCATTTCCTCCATGGTAAATGGATCATCAAGTTGACCCATGATAATCTCATTCCTTAAGTTCACATTTAATTCATCTGCAACTTGTAGTGATGATAGTCCTTCATGCGCTTCCTTCTCCCAAAGTTGTATCTGTGCTTGGCTAATTTCCTTCTTCAACTCCGGTGCTATTTCTTGTTCTACTCCTCCATTACTCTTTCTACTTAAGGCATCTGCTACAACGTTAGCCTTTCATGGAGTATAATTGATGGTCAGGTCATAATCTTTGATTAACTCTAGCCATCTTTTCTGTCTCATGTTTAGTTCCTTCTGAGTGAAGAAGTATTTGAGACTCTTGTGATCTGTATAAAGCTCACACTTGGCTCCATACAGAAAATGTCTCCAAGTTTTTAGTGCAAATACAACCGCTTCTAGCTCTAGATCATGTGTTGGATAGTTAACTTCATGAGGTATGAGTTGCCTTGATCCATAAGATATCACTTTCCGATCTTGCATGAGTACGCAACCTAATCCATGCTTGGATGCGTCACAATACACGGTGTAATCCTTGCCAATTTCCGGAACTGCTAACACCGGTGCTGTGGTGAGTTTTTCCTTTAGAGTCTGAAAACTCTGCTCACACTCATTAGACCACACAAATGGCGTGTTCTTCCTTAACAACTTAGTCATTGGTCCTGCTATTTTGGAGAATCCTTCGATGAATCTTCTGTAGTATCCTGCCATTCCTAAGAATCCTCGGATTTCCTTGACATTCTTTGGTGCTTCCCATTCTAAAGATGATGCTACCTTACATGGGTTTACTGCAATTCCATCTTTGCTGATGACATGTCCAAGAAATTCTACTTGATCTATCCAAAATTCACACTTGCTAAATTTGGCATAGAGTTGATGTTCTCTTAGGCTTTGCAACACTATCCTAAGATGTTCTGCATGTTCAGCTTTGTCCTTGGAGTATATCAAGATATCATCGATGAACACGATGATAAACTTGTCAAGATATGGAATGAAAATCTTATTCATGCCATTCATGAATATTGCTGGGGCATTGGTTAACCCAAAAGGTACGACTAGGTACTCATGATGTCCATACCTTGAAACAAAGGCAGTTTTAGGAACATCTTCCTTTTTGATCTTTATCTGATGGTATCCTGACCTCATATCAATCTTGGAAAATACTCCTGCTCTTCTAACTTGATCAAACAGATCTTGTATTCTGGGAAGTGGATACTTGTTCTTGATAGTAACATTCTTCAAGTTCCTGTAATCTCCTGTTATCACCAGAATTTGACCGGATCAGAGGTGGGCCGCGATTGGAGATGGGCTTGAAGAATATATATAGAAGGAATACATGAATCGGCCTTGTGTACCAAGTTTGGGCTAATTGCCCGTGTATCTGTACCATAGTAGGATACGTGTCGGTTAGAAGTTAGAGTTTTACCCGTGCACGGTTAGGTGCACGCCTGAATTAGAAAGTCCACCGGACTATAAATATGTATCTACGGTTTATGAAATAAACAACAACCAACGTTCACCACAACCAATCCCGGCGCATCGCCAACTCCCCCGTCTCGAGGGTTTCTTCCGGGTAAGCACCATGCTGCCTAGATCGCATCTTGCAATCTAGGCAGCACACGTTTATTCGTCCTCCATGCGTTGCTCGTACTGAAGCCTTTTTGATGGCGAGCAACGTAGTTATCATAGGTGTTTTAGGGTTAGCATTGTTCTTCGTATCATATGCTATCGTCGTGCAACCCTTAGGCATCTAGCCGCCCTTACGCCTGTCACGGGTGTAAGGGCGGCACCCCGCTTGATCATCGTTTAGTAGATCCGATCCGTTACGGTTGCTCCTTGTTCTTCAAGGATTAGTTTAATATCTGCAATAGTTAGGCCTTACAAAGGGTTGGAGGATCCAGCGGCGCGTAGGGTGTCGTTTGCTAGTCCTAGACAGGATGTTCCGGGGATCAACCTCGTGTTGGTTTTTAGGCCTTGTCTAGGACCGGCTCACGATCACCGTGCGTGGCCGCGAGGGCCAATCGTGAGTAGGATGATCCGATTATGCGGTGAAAACCCTAAATCGTCGTAGATCGCTTTAGCTTTATCTTGATCAAGCAGGACCACCATATATTCGTACACCTTGTACGGATCATGGGTGGATCGGCTCTTTGAGCCGATTCACAGGATAACCTGAGAGCCGATCGAGGCTCGTATTTAACGTTTACGTGTATGCCATGCAGGAAACTAAGCGAGGCATCATCCAACACCTTCCTGACCAGGTATAGGTCAGGTGGCACGCCCTTGCATCAGCATCGGACGTGTGCGCAGAAGGCTTTGCGGGCCGTCGCTCGGAGGGACCAGGGCCAGCCGCAGTCCTGGGAGATTCCCGGCTCTACGGTGTTGCCCGTCGCTGCCCGCCGGTGGGTTTCTGACCGCAACATCTCCGCACATCCTTCGGCCTCCATCCCTTTTGTCCACGAATATAACTGGTGATCCCCATGGTGAAATACTCTACTGAATGAATCCTTTCTGTTCTAGGTCATCCAATTGTTCCTTGAGTTCCTTCAACTCCTTAGGTCCCATATTGTATGGTGCCTTAGCAATCGGAGCTGTTCCCGGAATGAGGTCGATAGTAAACTCTATCTCCCTATCTGGTGGCATTCCAGGTAATTCCTTTGGGAAAACATCCTGGAATTCATTAATTACTGGGATGTCCTCAAGCTTTACTTCGTTCATGATATTCAACTCTAACTCCACTTCAATCTGAGTATGTTTGTCTCTTTGATAAATCATCCTACCTCCATCTGGGATTTTCAAAGACACTGTTTTGTTTGCACAGTCTATCAAGGCTCCATTTGCCTCTAACCAGTTCATACCAAGAATGACATATATGTCTTTCATAGGTAGAACGAACAGGTCTGTGTCAAACATGCATTTATGGATCATAATGACTTGTTCCTGTTTAACGTGGGTAATTACTATCGTTCCTCCCGCAGATAGTATGGTGATATGTGTTTCTAGCTTAGTGCAACTAATCCCATGTTTGATGATGAATTGCTGAGAAATGAATGATGTAGTTGCACCAGTATCAAAAAGTACTTTGCCATGGTGAGTGAGTATCTGAAGCGTACCTATCACTGCTTGGTCGGAGTTTATCACCTCCTCCAGGCTGGTGCAGTTTAACTTTCCGAAGGGTTTCTTATTTTTCCAGTTGCCTCCGGAATTACCACTTTGATTTCCTCCTCCTTCTGATTGTCCTCCTACATTATTTCTCTTGGGGAAATCCTTCAGCATGTGCCCCTCCTGATGACAACCAAAGAAAATCACTTTGGTTCTCCTACAATCCTTGGAGATATGTCCCTTCATTCCACAAATACGGCAAACAATCTGTGCCATAAACTAATCTCTTGGAACCTTCTTTTGCTTGTTGTTGTAGTTGTTGTACCTCGGCTTGAAACTCAAACCAGTGTTGGGCTTGTTACTGACAAACTTCTTTGGCTCAAATCTGGCCTTCTTCCTCTTCTCTTCTTGCAGCTGTTTGAAATCGTCTTCTAGAGTGATGGCTGCATCCACCAACTCCTGGAATTCAGTAGCTCTCAACATCCTGAGTTGTACCTTAAACTGAGGATTCAATCCTCTCATGAACCTTTTTTTCCTTTTGTCTTCCGTGTTGACCTCTTCAGTAGCATATCGAGACAATCCTGAAAAATCCCTGACATAAGTCAGAATGGCCTTGTCTTTCTGTTCGAGACTTTCAAACTCACAACGCTTCAACTCAACTATACTTTCAGGGACATTGGATTCCCTGAACTTCCTCTTGAACTCCTCCCAGGTGAACACCTTCTCAGCTGGGTAAACGGCAACGATGTTATCCCACCATGATGCGGCGGGTCCACACAACAGATGTGTTGCGTATCTTACTTTCTCCTGGTCGGAACACCCAACAGTGTTGAGCTTGCGCTCAGTGTCCATCAACCAGTCCTCTACGTCCATAAGTTCTGGCGCATAGGTGAATGATATTGGCTTTGTGTTCTGAAAATCTAACAAAGTAACTCCTTGGTTCTTTGGCCTCTCCACCCTATTTTGCTGCAACAACTCTTGAAAGAATTTGTTCTGCTGCTCCATGGTCATACGCTGCCTTTCGTCCAACATTTGCATGTACTGGAGGAAATTCTGCTGCGTCATAGGTGGTGGTGGTGGTTGATACGTCCAATTTGCATCACTATTTTGTATCATAATTTGCTGTTATTCATTGATATATTTCATGTTTGGACACAATACTTATGTTATTTCATCTATTTTGCATGTTTCATCATTATTGGAGGATCAAGCACCGGAGCCAGGATTCTGCTGGAAAAAGCACCGTCAGAACGCAATATTTCGGAAGATCAACTGTGGAAGGAAATTACACCAAAAATCCTATTTTTCCAGATGACGGAGAAAGCTAGAAGGGGAAGCCGAGAAGGCCCAAGGTGGGGCCAGACCACAGGCCGGCGCGGCCCATGGCCTGGCCGCGCCACCTTGTGGTGTGGGGGCCCCACAACCCCTTTCGCCTCCTTTTCTTCGCGAAATCCTTGATCCCGAAGACCTAAGCCACAGAGGGTTCCTCACGAAGGGTTACAGCCGCCTCTGAGGGGCGGAGAACACCAGAGAGAAAAGAGCTCTCCGGCGGGCAGGAATCCGCCGGGGAAATTCCCTCCCGGAGGGGGAAATCGACGCCATCGTCATCGTCATCGAGCTGGACATCATCTCCATCACCACCGTCATCATCATCATCATCATCACCGCCATCTCCACCGCTGCACCTCGTCACCGCTGTAACAATTTGGGTTGGATCTTGATTGTTTGATAGGGGAAACTCTCCCGGTATTGATTTCTACTTGTTATTGATGCTATTGAGTGAAACCGTTGAACCAAGGTTTATGTTCAGATTGTTATTCATCATCATATCACCTCTGATCATGTTCCATATGATGTCTCGTGAGTAGTTCGTTTAGTTCTTGAGGACATGGGTGAAGTCTAAATGTTAGTAGTGAATTATGGTTGAGTAATATTCAATGTTATGATATTTAAGTTGTGGTGTAATTCTTCTAGTGGTGTCGTGTGAACGTCGACTACACGATACTTCACCATTTATGGGCCTAGGGGAATACATCTTGTACTCATTTGCCAATTGCGGGGTTGCCGGAGTGACAGAAACCTGAGCCCCCGTTGGTATATCGATGCAGGAGGGATTGCAGGATCTTAGAGTTTAAGGCTGTGGTTAGATTTATCTTAATTACTTTCTTGTAGTTGCGGATGCTTGCAAGGGGTATAATCACAAGTATGTATTAGTCCTAGGAAGGGCGGTGCATTAGCATAGGTTCACCCACATAACACTTATCAAAACAATGAAGATTATTTAGCTACATGAAGCGAAAGCACTAGACTAAATTCCCGTGTGTCCTCAAGAACGTTTGGTCATTATAAGTAAACAAACCGGCTTGTCCTTTGTGCTAAAAAGGATTGGGCCACTCGCTGCAATTATTTCTCTCGCATTTTACTTACTTGTACTTTATTCATCTGTTACATCAAAACCCCCTGAATACTTGTCTCGTGAGCATTTACAGGTGAATCCTTCATCGAAACCGCTTGTCAACACCTTCTCGCTCCTCGTTGGGTTCGACACTCTTATTTATCGAAAGTACTACGATACACCCCCTATACTTGTGGGTCATCAAGACTATTTTCTGGCGCCGTTGCCGGGGAGTGAAGCGCTATTGGTATTGCTATGAATGAAGTTAGAAAGAAACTATTCTCTATATCGCTGTCTGGTAAAGCGGCGCATTGGTATTTTATTCTAAGTTCTATCCTCCAAGTGAAATTCACAAGGATCGGAACCGCATATATAATTTCTGGCCTCATGATGGAGAAAGTATTGCCCAAGCTTGGGGGAGATTGAAGTCTTTAATGCTCAAATGCCCCATTCATGAGCTTCCTGGTAATGTTATTATCGATAATTTCTATGCAAGACTTTCTTTTCAAGACAAGACCTTGCTGGATACTTCTTGTTCTGGATCATTTACACGCAACAAGGAAGAGTTTAAAAGGGACCTTCTTAATCGGATCCAAGAAAATACTGAAGGTTGGGAGAACGACAAGGATAGAGAATCAGGTATAATTTATGATTATAAATGCATTGAAGCTTTTATGGATACTGATAAATTTCGTAATATGAGTGCTACTTATGGTCTTGATTCTCAAGTTGCTGCAAATCTTTATAAAGCTTTTGCTTCTCATTATGAATTGCCTAAGAAGAACTTTGATAAGTATCATGAACCGTATAAAGATAAAATTGATTCACCTATTAATAAATGCGTTGTAGTTGAAACTGTTGATCATGTTATTCCTGAAGCGTATATTGAAAAAACTCCTTTCCCTGCTAAAATGAAGAAGTACTCTGTTATAAATAGTGCGGTTCATAAAAGTGAAAAGAAACCTATAGAACCTGAAGAACAAATAAAAGTTGAACTCCGTCGTAGCAATAGTTAAAGATCTTGTGACTGAAAATGTGGAGGATGGTCATATTATTTTCTGTGAAGATGCTTCTAATATTGTTTCGCATCCTAATAAACCCAAACAAGTTAGTGTTCCTATGCTATCAGTTAGAATTGGTGATCATTGCTATTATGGTTTATGTGATATTGGTGCAAGTGTTAGTGATATTCCTTATGAGCTTTACACGGAGATTATGCACGAAATTGATTCTTGTGAACTTGAAGATATTGATGTGGTTATTCTGGCTAATAGAGAAACTATTTCTCCAATTGGTATTGTTCGAGATGTGGAAGTTCTATGTGGTAAGATTAAATATCCCGCTGACTTTTTGGTACTTGGTTCTGCTGCTAGTGATTATTGTCCTATCATTTTTGGTAGACCTTTTCTAAATACTTGTGGAGCTATTATAGATTGCAAGAAAGAGAAAATTTTGACTAAATTTGCCGGTGAATCTTATGAGTTTAACTTCTCTAAATTTACCAAAACTCCTTATAAAGCTGATTTGCCTAGTAATGATTTTAAAATGGAGCAGTGTGCATCTATTGTTCTTGTGCCTAATAATCCTTTGCAGCAACATTTGGAGAATAGCGAGAGTGAAGCTTTTAGGAAAGAAAGAGATGAGCTTGAGGAAATTTTTCTTCGCCAACCTATTCTCAAGCATAATTTACCGGTAGAAGATTTGGGTACAACACCGCCACCCAAGGAAGATCCTGTTTTTGATTTAAAGCCTTTGCCTGATAATCTTAAATATGCTCATATTGATGATAAGAAAATATATCCTGTTATTATTAGTTCTAAGCTTACAGAGTTTGAAGAAGAAAGGCTATTGGAAATATTGAAGAAACACCGAGGAGCTATTGGCTACACTCTTGATGATTTGAAGGGGATTTCTCCCTCTATTTGCCAACACGCCATTAATATGGAAGATGATGCGAAGCCTGTTGTTGAACCCCAGCGTCGACTAATTCCTAAGATGAAGGATGTGGTAAGAAATGAGGTATTACGACTTCTCGAAGCTGGTATTATATATCCTATTGCTGATAGTAGATGGGTTAGTCCTGTGCATTGTGTTCCTAAGAAAGGAGGAATGACTGTTGTGCCTAATGATAATGATGAGCTCATCCCTCAAAGAGTAGTTGTAGGGTATAGAATGTGCATTGATTTTCGAAAAGTTAATAAGGTTACTAAAAAAGATCATTACCCTTTGCCTTTTATTGATCAAATGTTAGAAAGGTTATCTAAAAATACTCATTTTTGTTTTCTTGACGGTTATTCTGGATTTTCACAAATTGCTGTTAAAACTAAGGATCAAGAGAAAACCACATTCACTTGTCCATATGGAACTTATGCTTATAGACGTATGCCTTTTGGTTTATGTAATGCTCCTGCTACTTTTCAAAGATGCATGTCTGCTATTTTTCATGGCTTTTGCGAGAGTATTGTAGAGGTATTCATGGATGATTTTTCTGTCTATGGTAATTCTTTCGATAATTGCTTGCGGAACCTTGATAAAGTTTTGCAGAGATGTGAAGAAACTAACCTTGTTCTTAATTGGGAGAAATGCCACTTTATGGTTAATGAAGGAATTGTATTGGGACATAAAATTTCTGAAAGAGGTATTGAAGTTGATAGAGCTAAAGTTGAAGCAATTGAGAAGATGCCCTATCCGAGGGATGTTAAAGGTATTCGTAGTGTTCTTGGTCATGCTGGGTTTTATAGGAGGTTTATTAAAGATTTCTCCAAGATTTCAAAGCCTCTTACTAATCTTCTTCAAAAAGATGTACCATTTTTTTTTGATGATGATTGTAAGGAAGCCTTTGAAACTCTAAAGAAAGCCTTAACAACTGCTCCTATAGTTGAACCTCCTGATTGGAACTTACCATTTGAAATTATGTGTGATGCTAGTGATTTTTCTGTAGGCGCTGTTCTTGGACAGCGAGTAAACAAAAAATTGAATGTTATTCATTATGCTAGTAAAACTCTTGATGCTGCTCAAAGAAATTATGCTACTACTGAAAAAGAATTGTTAGCTGTAGTCTTTGCTTGTGATAAGTTTGGATCTTATATTGTTGATTCAAAAGTTACGATTCATACTGATCATGCTGCAATTAGATACCTTATGACAAAGAAAGATGCTAAGCCAAGGCTTATTAGATGGGTACTTCTTTTGCAAGAATTTGATTTACATATTGTAGATAGGAAAGGTGCTGATAATCCTGTTGCTGATAATTTGTCTAGATTGGAAAATATTGCTTATGATCCTGTTCATGTTAATGATAGTTTTCCAAATGAACAATTGGCTGTAATAAAGGTGAACTCGCGAGATAGCCCTTGGTATGCTGATTATGCTAACTTTATTGTATCCAAGTACTTGCCTCCAACCTTTTCAGCTCAGCAAAGGAGGAAATTCTTTTATGACTTGAGGCATTATTTCTGGGATGACCCACACTTATATAAAGAAGGAGTGGATGGTATTCTGCGAAGGTGTGTTCCCGAATATGAACAACAAGAGATATTGAGTAAATGTCATGGTAGTGCTTATGGAGGACATCACGCCGGAGAAAGAACCGCGCAAAAGGTTCTACAATCAGGTTTTTATTGGCCAACTCTCTTCAAGGATGCGAGAAAGTTTATTTTATCTTGTGATGAATGCCAAAGGGTTGGTAATATCTCCAGACGTAATGAAATGCCTATGAATTATACTCTTGTTATTGAACCGTTCGATTGTTGGGGATTTGACTTCATGGGACCTTTTCCCTCTTCAGAAGGTAACACTCGTATACTTGTTGTTGTTGATTATGTTACTAAATGGGTGGAAGCCATACCTACAAAAAGTGCTGATGGTGAGACCTCTTTAAGAATGCTTTTAGATATTATTTTTCCTAGATTTGGAGTGCCTAGATATATTATGACAGATGGAGGTTCTCATTTTATTCATGGTGGTTTTAGAAAGACTCTTGCTAAATATGGTATTAATCATAGAATTGCTTCCGCTTATCATCCTCAAACTAGTGGGCAAGTAGAATTATCAAATAGAGAGATTAAATCTATCTTGCAAAAGACTGTTAATAAAACTAGAAAGAATTGGGCCAGTAAATTGAAGGATGCACTATGGGCTTATAGAACTGCTTATAAAAACCCAATGGGAATGTCACCTTATAAAATGGTTTCTGGAAAAGCTTGTCATTTACCTTTAGAACTAGAGCACAAAGCTTATTGGGCTGTTAGAGAACTAAGTAAAGATCCTAAACTAGCCGGTAATAAGAGGTTGCTGCAATTAAGTTCACTAGATGAATGGAGAAGTGAAGCTTATGAAAATGCTAAACTCTTTAAAGAGAAAGTTAAGAAATGGCATGATAGAAGGATTATCAAAAGAGAGTTTAATATTGGGGATAAAGTCCTATTGTATCGGTCTCGTCTCAGACTCTTTGCAGGAAAATTACTCTCAAAATGGGAAGGACCATATGTTGTTGAGGAGGTGTATCGTTCCGGAGCAATTAAAATTAGTTCTCTCCAAGGCAATGCCACGCAAGTGGTGAATGGACAAAGACTCAAGCACTATATCTCGGGTGATTCTTATAATGTTTATGTTGATATTATTCAAGTGGAAACACCGGAGGCTTTCATCAAAGGTCAAATTGACAGTCCGCCAGAGTTCGACTTTGAATAGGTAACAGTACTGGTAATAAAAAGTCCGCGTTTTACTTTCCGAACAATGTTTTTGCTGTTTTTGGAAAATATGAAAAATTACGAGATCGAAACGGAGTGGAGGAGACGCACGAGGGCGTGCCCCCATAGGCCGGCGCGGGCCCCAGCCTGGCCGCGCCGCCCTATGAGCTGGCCGCCTCGACGCCCCTTTCCGACTCTGGTTCGACCTCGTACTTTCCGTTTGTCCTAATTTTTTTTTGCTATATAATCCCCCGGACCCCTGGAGGTCCGTATATCGTTTTCTCGACGTGTTTTGTTTTGAGCTGTTTCTGCCAGGACCTGTCTTTGATCTAGAGCACCATGGCCTCCAACAACAAGGGCAAGGGGGTTTCGAAGGAAGAAGTGAAAAGGGTGTCGTCAAAACAAGAGCAACAAGCTGTTGGGAGTAAGCAAATGTTGGTGGGATCTGTTGACACTCGACGTTCTTTCTCTCATAACTTGCAGGGACCCTTACCACCAGCTCTTGGTCTCGACTCTTTCCCTGTGCTGGAAGAAGTTCTACGGACTACCGATGAGTTTTGTGATCAATATCGGGCTCTAAGAAGAGAAGTGGAGATACTCCAGGAGGAGAATTACCGACTCCGTAGATTGCTGGAATATTATTCGATACCCATCACAAGGTCGCCACCGCCAACTTCAGATAACAATGAATCTCTTCGAGTCTTAGTGCAGAATTGCCAAGCTGAGAAGTTGAAGCTGAAGGAGATCTGTAAGAAGCGCGGGAGGAATTCATCACCACCACAGCCAAAGGAGTAATTCATCATCGGTATTGGCATCCCCTTGGTTTGTTCCAAGCTTGGGGGAGTGCTGCGGTATCACATCATCACTACCTTTTACTTTTTACTATCAAGTAGTGTCATATCATGAGTAGGGAAGTTATCATATAAGATGGGTTGCAGTTTGGAAGTATCTCTCCTTTAGTTGGTTGTCTATGTATCCCTTGGTGTGAGTTATCGTTATGGAATATTAATGAGAACCTTATCATTTACATATTGCACACCTTATTTTAGTTTGCAATTTCTATTATATGATTTACCTTGTTGTTAGTATTGGTATCACTTTGGGAGCATTGAATAAATCTATTTGGTTTTGGCAAACTTAGCATTGGTCAATAGCAACAACACTTTGAGGTTTAAGTAGAAAAGAGAAATATACATATAGTTGTTTCATTGTCTTCCTTTCTTGATTAGCTCATAGCTTATTATTCTGAAGTTAAAATTGTTTGTGCTTGCAAGAAAGATGCATGATTATGTCTATCACATGTATAATTGTTTGTTTCCCTCAACTCTTATGCTTGCTAATTAACCTTGCTAGCCAAAGACCTGTTCTGAGAGGGAAGGCTTCTCGTGCATCCAAACCTGAACCCAAACCTATGTCATTTGTGTCCACCATACCTACCTACTACATGGTATTTTATGCCATTCCAAGTAAATATTTCGTGTGCTACCTTTAAACAATTCAAAATTTACTATCCCTTATTTGTGTCAATGTTTTATAGCTCATGAGGAAGTATGTGGTGTTTTATCTTTCAATCTTGTTGGGCAACTATCACCAATGGACTAGTGGCTTCATCCACTTATCCAATAATTTTGCAAAAAGAGCTGGCAATGGGATTCCCAGCCCCAAACTAATTAAACTAATTAGACACTCCTCCATGGTATGTGATTGTTGGCAGACACCCGAAGGATTCGGTTAGCCATGGCTTGTGTAAGCAAAGGTTGGGGGGAGTGTCATCATCATAATAAAACTAAAATAAAAAGGCACTCCTTCATGGTATGAGATTGTTGGCAGGCACCCGAGGATTCGGTTAGCCATGGTTTGCGAAAGAAAGGTTGGAAGGAGTGCCACACAAAATGAAAATAAAATGGGAGCCGCTCTTTGAAGGTTTGTCTGGCGAGGGGGTTAGAGTACCCATTACCAGTCGTTGACAACAACAAACACCCCTCAAAACTTTACTTTTATGCTCTCTATATGATTTCAAAACTTGAAAAGCTCTAGCACATGATTTAATCCCTGCTTCCCTCTGCGAAGGGCCTGTCTTTTACTTTATGTTGAGTCAGTAAACCTATTTCCCTCCATCTCAAGCAAGCATTTGAGTAAGTTGTGATCAAACTACTATATTGTTATTTACTTCATCATGTCTTTTACTTTTCCTTGTTTAGTACAAGTTTTATCTGAATGAATATAGCTTTGCAAGTTATTAATGATCATTGTGATTGAGTATGCAAGTTTACCAAAAGCTTTAATATGAGAGCGCGGCTCAATAGATAAGTATAAACTGTTAACTGTTCTCTGACCAAGAACAAAGTTTGCCATCACCAACTACGATTTCTTATGCACCTTTATTTGTGATTACTTTATACTTGTTTCAAGCTGAATTATATGAGGAAGTTGTTTACTAGAATGTCTTGTGTGAATGAATATGATGCTTCTTGTCCGTATTTTATTTATCGATTCTTCACTCCATAAACATGTGGTCCTATTTACTGAGTTCAGTTTCGCTTGGGGACAAGCGAGTCTAAGCTTGGGGGGAGTTGATACGTCCAATTTGCATCACTATTTTGTATCATAATTTGCTGTTATTCATTGATATATTTCATGTTTGGACACAATACTTATGTTATTTCATCTATTTTGCATGTTTCATCATTATTGGAGGATGAAGCACCGGAGCCAGGATTCTGCTGGAAAAAGCACCGTCAGAACGCAATATTTCGGAAGATCAACTGTGGAAGGAAATTACACCAAAAATCCTATTTTTCCAGATGACGGAGAAAGCCAGAAGGGGAAGCCGGGAAGGCCCAAGGTGGGGCCAGACCACAGGCCGGCGCGGCCCATGGCCTGGCCGCGCCACCTTGTGGTGTGGGGGCCCCACAGCCCCTTTCGCCTCCTTTTCTTCGCGAAATCCTTCGTCCGAAGACCTAAGCCACAGAGGGTTCCTCACGAAGGGTTACAGCCGCCTCTGCGGGGCGGAGAACACCAGAGAGAAAAGAGCTCTCCGGCGGGCAGGAATCCGCCGGGAAAATTCCCTCCCGGAGGGGGAAATCGATGCCATCGTCATCGTCATCGAGCTGGACATCATCTCCATCACCACCGTCATCATCATCATCATCATTACCGCCATCTCCACCGCTGCACCTCGTCACCGCTGTAACAATTTGGGTTGGATCTTGATTGTTTGATAGGGGAAACTCTCCCGGTATTGATTTCTACTTGTTATTGATGCTATTGAGTGAAACCGTTGAACCAAGGTTTATGTTCAGATTGTTATTCATCATCATATCACCTCCGATCATGTTCCATATGATGTCTCGTGAGTAGTTCGTTTAGTTCTTGAGGACATGGGTGAAGTCTAAATGTTAGTAGTGAATTATGGTTGAGTAATATTCAATGTTATGATATTTAAGTTGTGGTGTCATTCTTCTAGTGGTGTCGTGTGAACGTCGACTACACGATACTTCACCATTTATGGGCCTAGGGGAATACATCTTGTACTCGTTTGCCAATTGCGGGGTTGCCGGAGTGACAGAAACCTGATCTCCCGTTGGTATATCGATGCAGGAGGGATTGCAGGATCTTAGAGTTTAAGGCTGTGGTTAGATTTATCTTAATTACTTTCTTGTAGTTGCCGATGCTTGCAAGGGGTATAATCACAAGTATGTATTAGTCCTAGGAAGGGCGGTGCATTAGCATAGGTTCACCCACATAACACTTATCAAAACAATGAAGATTATTTAGCTACATGAAGCGAAAGCACTAGACTAAATTCCCGTGTGTCCTCAAGAACGTTTGGTCATTATAAGTAAACAAACCGGCTTGTCCTTTGTGCTAAAAAGGATTGGGCCACTCGCTGCAATTATTTCTCTCGCATTTTACTTACTTGTACTTTATTCATCTGTTACATCAAAACCCGCTGAATACTTGTCTGTGAGCATTTACAGTGAATCCTTCACCGAAACTGCTTGTCAACACCTTATGCTCCTCGTTGGGTTCGACACTCTTATATATAGAAAGTACTACGATACACCCCCTATACTTGTGGGTCATCAGTGGTGGAAACTGATTTCTTGCCGCTTCATCCGCCTCTTGTTTCTGTTTTGCCTCGCGCTCGAAGCGTTGTGCCTCGCTCTCATCTCCTAACGTTCCCGACATCTTCCCCTAGCTCTGTAACACAAAGTGGTACTCATAGTTACTCCATGCGCAAGTTTTCTGAGCTCAACTTTGTGCATAGAACTAGTCACGCAATGGAAATCAATAAGCAAATCCAAATCATACAAAACATATACCATGTATATACATACTTAAGTGGTTTATTACAATACTCAGTAGTAGTGTGAGTATGCAAACTCACTTATTGAAGTATAATTACAACTTATTCAAATATTACATACTACAATACATATGGTACAACTGTATTGTAGTCTCGCCTCCAGTGGTGGTCTCTAGTCGTGGCTTCATTCCTGGTACATCCCAGGCTTCCATCCGGTCGAACGGGTAGTCTTCCTGATAGAGTCTGGGACATAGGGTCTCCCAGTTGGCTGGTAGTCTGAATCAGAGGATGATCCCAGGGAGAAATCTGTTGTCATGAAATGATTATTTAATGAAGCATAATCCTCCCCTGGGGTATATTCTCCTGTGACAGCATCATAGGCATTCCCTCCATCTGTGTCCGACTCTATCATTATCAGATACTCCTCATAATCACCCCTACTGTACTGATGGTTTTGATACTGGGTTGTGGCGTCCTCATCTATCTCGGGATTACATCTCACTGGATCACTACAAGTCCCCATGAATGATCCCCAACGCCAACCTGTGGAATTCTCAATAGGAGTCCCGGAACGCTGGTGGTTTCCGGATTCCGCTCCGCCCTCATATCCACCTTGGGAGCTACTAGGAAAGTACCTAGGTGTTTGTGGTGACCCAGCGTACCACTGCATGGTGTAGTACACAAGTCGTTCACATAACACAAGTGAAACACCGTTCCACTCATATTACATCCCTCAGAGTGGTACAACAGAAACATATGCGAGTCCAAGTTATGTCTATAGAAGGATACACAAACTATTTATAGAAAATCAACACAGCCTCCTACTTTGCAGTGAGGTATAACTTCAAATAAAGCTCCAGAAGAACGACTCGTAGTCTAACTTATGGCTAACTCAAGCTTAAGAGCTACTTGGCTTGCTATAGAAATCTAGCTACTTAGGTGCTAGGATTAGGGAAATGTTCCCTTTTATTACTAGTCTAGGTTTCCATTATAGCTGATGCAGAAGTTAACTCCATTGACTTCTTCGACTGGATTCTTCATCTTGTTGCAGTTGACTCCTTTGTCTTCGAGTTCCACGGTAGTTTCTCCTTCGGTGCCTTGATCTAAGAAGGGGGTTCAAATGGGAGGGAATGAGTACGAGAGTACTCAGCAAGTTCATATTAGGAAATAGGTGTATCATGCACTAGCTACAGCCATAGACCAGAAAGTCATAGGCCAATGCAAGTTTTTATAAACATTTCTTCAAAAGGTTTATTTTATTCTGAAAACTATGCCCGTCAGTCTTCACAGGTTGACCAGAACTTCATGGAGTTCCTTTCCTGCCACGTTCGTAGTTCCCTTCCCGGAACAACGAGTGACAGCCACAATTTGTTACACTCTGCAGAGGTGTGTTACTTTTCCCATAAGAGACCTTATCCTTGTTGCCAACCAGGCGTTAACTTTCCCGTCCACACTTCCTTGCTGTGAGGCCAGGTGTAAGATCCAAGCCAAACACTGCCTTCCGCGACCTTGCATACCCACCCTTTTGTCCATTCGTACACCCCCAGTAGACATCTCCCGTTCATACGGCTTTACCCCCGGTGTACTATGGGCAATCCTTCACAGACGGTAGAGCCTCTCATCACACATGGATGGGGATTTTAAAGGATTTCCCAACCTACTGCAGTGTTATATATCTCCAACACCCAGCTAGGCTCCACCAGGTCCGTTGATATGCAAGAGGGAAAAGATACAGCTGGCTTCCCTAGAGCCATTATAGATCTTATGGTCAACGCGATATGTACGGCGCTAGAATCACTGGACGGCATTGGTACTTAGTCCTACATGAGTAGTACCCATGCAATGGAACCTCCACCAATCAATGCATACCATGGTTCCATTGCCCACCACATAGTCATATTCATAATTGTAAAATAATACTTTGATTTTCAATGCAAGAGTGATAAGTATAGTACTTTGCATATAGTTTGATAAAAATAATCAAATGACATGATCAAGCGATGAACTTGCCTTTCTTGACTGCAAGATTATGCAGGCAAAAGCTTCGATACATGAGAACTCCAAATTCTGAAATACCATCTTGTCCGGTAAGGACAATGTTTAAAGAACTGGCAAAGATGCTATAATGCATAGTATGAGATGCAATCGTCCCGAGCGTAACCTAATCCCGATGATTTAGGATTGATGAGTTGTATAGATTTCTTTAGGGTGTGTTGCACTTTTAGAATGGTTCTCAAACAAGGTTATTATTAGGGTTGGGTTATATTAGTATCATAAGCAAGTAATATAATGCATCATAACAATCATACATACAAAGAATTGTAGTGGAATAATTTGTAAAGAACAATTGTCGATTTTAGTTCTACAAGACTTGGTTGATGATTACTTATATTATACTTCAAAAGAATAACTTTTGAAGAACATGTTGATTGAGAAATAGTAAGTACTTTAAATAAGAACTAGGGCTTCTATGGTTTGGAATAACATTTGTACTTCAAAAGAATAACTTTTGAAGAATAGGTTAATAAGAATAAGAACTACTTTAAATAGGAGCTATGACTTCTAGGGTTTACTATTAGATTCCATTAAGTTTACTATTAGAGACTAGTTGGTTCTTAGTTGGAATGGGTCTACATGAAGCAAGTCTTGGAAGGTTTATTATTATGGTTTCTCCTAGACATCATAAAAGATGGTTCAAGGTGATACTATGGGTTAGGGTTTACTATAACTTCCTATTTGTTTCACTAAGGAATCGCTAATGGTTCCAAGCTAAGTGGTTTATGATCCTTAAGTACGGTTTAGTGGGATAGGAACATGTGTTGTGAATTATTACACAAGGTTGGTACTAGGGTTCATCATTATGGTTCTACTAGGGTTTGATGGTTGAGGTTGATCTTAATTGTATGGTATATAGGAGTGGTGATCAGTGGCACTATCCAATTAACAAGTTAGGGTTTGCTCCTATATAAGTGATACTAGGGGATCATATAGGTTTTAATTAAGAATAGGCACATGAAATGATAATCTCATGGGACTTGGTTTTATGCTAGTGGATCATAAGCATGCATTCAATTGTTTCTTGTTAGGGTTCTATATGTTAAGTAAATCTCACATGATCACATGTGACACATAACTAGGGTTTTAGAGTTGATTTTAATGTGGAATGATCACATAAAATAATGGGACCAATGTCTTACTTAAATGAGAACCAGGGTTTCTAAATTATGATACAACTCTTAACTAATAATTGTCAACAAATGTGTGGTGACTAATTACTTTGAAACAAAATTAATAATGCTTTGGCATTTTATTAGTTTTCACAATAATTAATAATTAAGGTAACTCTTATTTAGGTTTAATTTGGAAATCAGGGTTTAATAATTGTTATTAGGTTTAAATTATTTAACTTTTTAACTAAATATGTTTAAGTAAACAATTGTTGGTCTACCAATATAATTTTGGCTTTTAATATTTTCTTGAATTATTACTATTTAAAGAAAATAGCAAATAGCAATCTACAAATTAAGGTTTATGAATTATCACAAATATTTAAGTGGATGCAATTATCATAAAGAAAACTAATCTTAACATTTTACTTAGTTAATGAATAGTTAAAGTTTAATTTTTGAAACTTAACTATTTATTGAATTCAAAATGTATTTAAAACAAATGGAAAGACATAATTAATAAAGATAAAAATAAGTGGATTTTTATTTTGACACACATTTTTATTTTATATTTTATTTGAATAGAGCTTATTTTTGTGAGCATTTTGATATCCTATTTATATTTTTCTGAGCTAAAATGAATTTTATCAATTTCTGCAAAGTTTCAGCAATTTACTGGTTTTTAAATTAAAACCGAAAAACTAAGCGCACCCAAACGGTACACACCCACAGTCACTGACTGGTGGGGCTTGTGTCCACGTCGGTTTCCACAGTTGACCAGGACCTTTAACCTCACCGGCGGTTAAACGCCGGCGGTCAGCAGATGGTGGCGCCGCCGATTTACGACCTCCCGAGATGCGCGGCTAGGCTCTACTGAATGAGTATTGCAAGGCGAATCGACTGGTGGTGTTGGTTTTGCAAGAGCATCACCGGAGCATCGCCGACGACGATCTCTGCGGCGGTGCTACTCCGGCGAGAATCGAATCAGAGGCTACAGGAGGTTCTAGGATGCGAGATCTAGCTCTATAGAGGCGTATGCTCACCCTGAACATGATGGCGTGGTCGGCTCCGGTGATGGTCGTCGGAGACGACAGCGATTGGAGATTTCCCGGCGATGTGCTGTAGAAGGGAATGAGGAAATTGATCCTCCACACGGCTCCCGTGGATGCTGGGCTCCTCCTAGATGCTCCTTGAGTCCAGGCGCTCCTCCTAGACCACGCGCCGGAGGCTAGGGTGGTCTCCTCCGTCGGCTTCGTCTTCAACACCGGTGACAGAGAGTGGATGAATGTGAGAGATAGAGGGTGTCTGAGCAGCAATGGAGTGGTGGAGGCGAACAAGGCGTGCACGACGATACCCTCCACCTATTTATAGGCCAAGGGAAGCCCTGTGGCCTCGACACGGCGACGGCCATGGTCGGGAGGTGGCGGTCTCTGGAAGCTTCCGTTTGGCAAAGATCTTCTCGTCCGCGGATAAGCTCGGACGCGATAGAGGTTGGGCTTGGTTCTGAGCTGGCCTGCAACATCCGGGCATGCTTATCGACGACGAGATTGTGGCCTACTGGCTCCGCCGCGCTGTCGAGCTCAGAGACGACGACAAAGTCTATTCTCCTCGCTCGATTCTTGACGCACGCGAAACGGTATTTGGACGTGGGCTGGACTGCTCCTGGGCTGACTGTTGGGCTGCTATGGTGGGCTGCTATGGCCAGGTCTAGTAAGTTTCCCTCTCTTTTCCTTTTTCAAATTCTATTTTATATTTTCTGTTTTCTATTTTGTTGTTTGAATTCAAATTTGGTTTCTGTTTTGATTTGCAGATGCTAAAATATTTGAATATCAATATGACTTGATAACAATGCTTACTGCATTGATTTGTTTTAGAACCACATTATTAATTAATTAAATTTGTGCTCTTGTGAGGCATAATTCAAAATTCAAATAGATATGATTTTAGGGTTTATCTCAATTGATTTTTTTAATTAAGGAATTAAACCTATTTTAATTGATTTGAAATTTAGAACATGTGCATGGTGAACACATTCTATTTTTCTAGTGCTTAACCATAGTGATCATTCACATATAATTTACTTATGGCTAGGGTTTAACAAATGGTAAAGGAAATGGAATTGGTTCATGATTTTATGTGAATGATAGTTCTTAAGTTTTAAGAAGATGATTTGGATATTGGTTTCACTCTACTAACCAAATGATATTTAGTCCTAAGTACATATGGCTTAGTTTATACTTGTGATCGATGATACACAAGTTAGAACATATTATTTTATGTGGATTGGATCCTATGTGAAAATGTTTAGGGTTTTGGTAATGCTTCACTAGTTGAAGTATAAATAGGCATGAGGCATGGCAGGGTTCTACTTCTAATCCAAAGTGATACTTGGATTGAAATGCAAAGGTGATCTAGGGTTTTAGTGGTGATCACCCATGTGATACACAATTAGTATTTGGATGTGGGCATAAGCTAGGGTTATGCTAAATTGGCTAGGGTTACTCCTCACTTAATTAGGACTCATGCATAAAGGCAATGCTAGGTTTGTCTCTAATGTTTGGATAAACAAGGTTTAGATTTAATGCCCTTACTCCTCCATACAAGGCATGAGGATTGGTTTGGGGTTAACTACTAGTGATATACTTAATATTTTATGTGATAGATGAGATCTAGTGATCATATGATTTAACTTATCATCTATATCTACAAGTTATGATTGTGCATTAGACAAGATTCACTCATTCCTCACTAATCCCTCTTTAATATTCTTCTCATCACACTCATCCTAGATTCTTAGGGTTTATAATTAATACCAAGTTGTGATGATTATGGAATTGGTTTCCTAAGGTATTGCTATTGGAATAGGGTTCTCACCTCCAAGATCAAATATTGACTTGAACAACTAGGATTAGTACTTTTCTAATATTCTTGTATGAACATGGCTATGGTTAGTATTATAACTTCTCTCACTTCTCAATGTCTTGGAATATCCTAAGGTCCTACTCAAGAGATGATGATATGATCCTCTAAATATATGGTTTCCCTAGGAATTCTACCTTGGTATCTTCTTTAGCTTGTTCTTCAGGAAATCTGATAAACCTGCATCTTGTGGTATGCCTCCACCTCCTAGCTTCTTCACCTTGATCCTAGATAATTCACATGGAGTGGCTCTATGTGTTTGTTCCCATGTATCATGGTACTTGATGAGCAAATGGATGAAGGGTGTGGCTCTATTTATAGGCTTGGGCAAGCTTTAATATCATGACACATAGGTGGTGACTCTTCTGTTGGTTAGATGAGTAAGGTGCTTGGTTGTCATGCCCTCATCCATAGCAATCCTTTGAGCATGAGGTGGCAAAGCTTGGGATTCAAGTCATGTAGATATTTTCATCCTATGTGGCATGATCATTATCCTCTCATATGATTTATCTTTGGATAGCCAAGTGGCATTTGGTACTAAATATCTTGTGGATAGTGCACCACATCATATATGATTGGATTTATGTTATAATATTGGTCAAAAAGTCAAGGTTGAGGGTTATTTCTCAATTTTGGATAGTTGGTGTTTTAATTCACCAAGGCATGATCATATGAGTTTCAAAACACTCATAGTTAGTTTTATTCAAATAGTTTGAACTATAATTCATAATGTAAATGGATTTAGTTTTATGATATTCCATATATTTAATAAGTTATGATTTTAATAAGAATGTGTGGCTTTTATGCACTTTAAACCCTGTGGTTTACCTTATTTAGAAGTTAATTAAATTACACACAAAGGTAGTTGCTAACTTTTAAGTATTATTAAGTTTGGGTTTGATTCTTAAAGAATGTGTTGTTGTAAGGAATGCCATGTTGAGATCCTTTATAAGATCTTGTAGTTGATCCTTACTTAAGGTGTTGTTTGTTGTAAATCTACTTTCATTTGATCTAGCCCATAGATCAAATCATCTCTACCCAAAACAGGGTTTTAGCAAAGATAACAGTGAAGTTTATAGCGCTTTACTTGATGATCTACTTCAATTCCAGCAAGCCAAGTGAAAATTCAGTGACTGTGGTAAGTTTTATTTGAAAGTGCAAAAATTCCCTGGATTTTCTATGCATGAATTCAATGCACACTTTGGTGTTCTCTCATTTTGTTGCCTCTAAACCTGGGATATTACAGCGACGCCTAGCTTGTCCGTGGCTTGGCGCTGCCATGGCCGATCTGTGCTGCCGCGCCGCCACAGGTACGCCATGGTGCTCTGCTCCAGGTACGCCTCCCCTTCTTTTCTCTTCTTCCCCTCCTTCTAGCTGAGCCACGGCTGCTTCTCCTCATGGAGATGCCATGCCATGATGTTGCTTTGGCTTGCTGGCTGCTGCTGCTGTGCTCTCTGCTACTGCCGTGCGTGTGCTATTGCTGTGTGTGTGCTGCTGCTGCGATCTAGCTGCTGCTACTGCCTTACTGGCCTAACCTATGCCATGCTGGTCCTCTTCTCCCTTGGGATTATTCATGTGTGCTGACTCTCCGTGCTGCTATGGCTCATGAGCATTTGCTTATGAGCCTTATGTGATGCTCCTGCCATGCTAGGCTATTCCTGTTACTGCTAATGGTGCTATGACTTTGCTGTGTAACTATTTACTGCCCCTGGCTTGATTTCTTTGCATTTTTGCAAGTGCCAGTGCCTATGTGTGATATTCATTGAGTTTAGCATTCATGGGAATGCTCAATTGAGCATGATTTGTTGGTTAGACAGCTTCATCTCTTGTTAGTGTGCTTCTGCATACAATTGTAATGCATCTATTTGCTTATCTTGTGATACAATGATTGATTAACCGTGGCTTTGGTGATTATGTGATCATCAGGACCTCCTGTTGGTTCATGTGTGTGCATGAGTTCAAATCTTATACTGTTGTTACTGCTAGGCTTGGTTCTAGCATGCCTTTGCATGCTCTGTCACACCCTGGTGATCCTATGATCACCAGTTGCTTGATACTTGGCTATTGGCTAGGATTGATACCACTCTGGTTTCTTCCTTGCATCTGTGTGTTGCTCAAGCCTGCGCTGGTGCATGCTCTAGCTTGCTCCAGCACCTGCTATTGCTTGCAGTGATCCCTTGGATCAAATGCAAGGCATGGTGCATGGTTTGCTTAACTATTTCATTTATATTTGTAGTTCTGATTTATTAAATGGATAAATGATGTAAACTACTTAGCAGTGATGATCTCATGGTTGGATTTTATGAAGCTAGAGGGATGCCAACCACTGGTTGGGTACCCTAGCTCATGTTGAACCCTATTGGGTGGTGATGTGATGCTTCAGTAGGCTGTTCTGTGTGGCTAGGTAGCTGTTGTGACCCTAGCAGACTTGATCTACTAGAAATGGTTGCTCCTACCTCTATTGGATGCTTCTATGCAATTTTCCTGGTAGTCTTCCATGGCTGCTAGGATATTTGATGTTGAAATCATACTGAACAAATAATTGTCCAATAGTCTGATGGTTTAGCAAGCTATAGGTGCTTTGTGAATCTGGCTGGCTAGATAGGATCCATCCATGATGGATTTCTTTGGTTATGTCACTGTGTTGACATAACCATTGTTCCCTTGGTGATTTCCTTCTAGTTAACCCTATTGTTTGCTGGCACCACATGGCTTTGCAGCCACATGATGATACAAACAGAGTTTCTACCCTTCTTTGCTTCTGTGATGCATGTGTATGCTTATTGATGAGCAAAACATGTGTTTTCTCATGATCATTTGTGTATACCTCACTCCAGCTCCTAGATTATTTGCTGATGTAGAGGATTTGCTTCTGGTTGGTGTGTGAAGCTTATCCTGCTCCTCCTGCTGGCTTGTGATGCTTCTCCTTGTGACTTGCTTAATAGCACAGTTCCTGTTGGAAATGTTCTGGATGGTTTGATGATTTTGGATGGATGGAAGGGCTTTGGTGTTCTTCCTGTTCTTCCTGTTCTAAGGCTCTGGCTGTTCTTACCCTTGGAGATCATGTCGATGGATTTCTAGGGTTTGGCTATGAAAAGTTTATATACTGCCTCTCCCTTGCTCCTATGGTCGACAGCACTACATTTCCTGGGTGCTTCACCCCTGGCTGTGTGTGTGTGGAGAACATGCAGGTAGCCTGGTGAGCTGCATGTGTGCTCTTTGGTTGGAACTTGGGCCCTTTGGCCATGTTCCCCCGGCAGACTTGGTATTATCCACCAAATTCCATCTTATTTGACTAACGTGCCAAGTGGCTTTGCCACTTGGCCTAATCCTTCTTTTTGTTTTCTGTCTTTGATTGCAGGGATGCATTTGATGATCAAGAAAAGCTCGATCAAGTGCTGATCAAGCAATCTATGAAGATTTATTTGTCTAGTTTAGCCTTTTACATTATCTTGTAATTTTCATTTTCTATTTTCCATTTATTCAATTTCTGTAATGTATTGTAACATTCATAATCCAATTGGAATATTGTAAATGACAATGTATATTGTGTGGTAATCAATAAAGCTCAAGGTTTTCTCTAATGTGCTTTACTTATAATTTCTATTGTTTCATATTCTTATTTATTCAATTGTTTATTGAATTATCCATAATTGAATTATAATATTCTTAAATAATGTTTGAATTTTGAAATTTCAAACACCACATGTTAGAATTCAATCATACAACTTAAGTTGAGATTGAATTTGTTCCCCTCTCTTCTCGAAAACCCTAATAGATTTTAGTTAGGTCCAAGTTTATCGCACTCTCGAAACCCTAATCCTACATGGTGTCGAGAGAGAAAATTGTTCCCCTTTGATGCAGTTTTTCTATAAAAGCGCGAAAATTCCCCAGATTTTACGATGCAATGCACATCCCTTTCTAAATTATACCCCTCGACTGTCTCTAAACCTGGGATATTACATTTTGCTTGTTTAGTTTTGTCTTGAGCTACCTCAAGGAATATCACCACTAGTGGTAAAACAAATAACTCACCTAATAAAACACGTGTGGGGCTTAGGAAAAATTGTTTTCCTTCTTACTACACCAAAACTCTCTAGTTATGGCAACATGAGTGTGCCATCTTGAAGTTCCTCTTGGTGTTCTAAATCTAGCTCAAATCATCCTTGAATCAAAACTTGGGATCATCTGCTCCTTATCGTATCTTTCCCTTGCCTTCTAAAGCAATGCACTTGGTCCTCTACCTTGTCATGAGCACTTCCCAACCATGTCTTTGCCTTAGACCATATCATTCATATACCCACTCATCCTGGTTGATTCTGAAGCCAAGTCAACAATCGGTTTTGGCAGGCTTATAAGATTCCAACTTTGGCAGTTGATCTCTTAGCACCCACAACTGTTTTTGGTGACCTCAATGCATGGATCTCATCTATGCAACTCCCTCTACAACTTCCACGTCCTGCATGTCTCATTCTACCCCTGCAACTCTTATATCCAACTTGATCTTATACCTTATCCAATGTTTAAACTCTAGATCACTTCCTTCACTTTTACCTCTTGTTTTTATTCAAGTTTAATCTTCACAAAACCAAGAGTGGGAATGACGGGTACATTTTGTAGCCACCATCTACCCTTGAGAACACTCCTCCCTAAATTAGTTTTCTTTCTCAAAAACCCTATTGTTTTCCTTCTCTAGTTTTGATCACAAAACTACTTCTAGTTTTATTAAATCTTTTCAAGATATTTCTTCAAAGAAAACAAGGAACTGAAATGGGTTTTGTTATTCATCCCATTTATACCAAATACTGATTTCTAAAACATTACTTTCTATTTTACTTTCTTTTTAACAAAAAAGCTTGTTTATGGTGACTATACCATTTCTTGTTTTCCTCTTGCTTATTTTACAATTGAGGGAAAACTCTACCTTACTTGAGAAAGTAAGTAGAACACTTTGAACTCCCATGTTCCAACTAGTTTTCTCTCAACAAGTTCAAATTCCATTCCACCTGAGTTCATTGCCAATTGTCCCTAAACAATTGAGGTGTTTCAAATACTTTTCAAATGAATTCTATTTCAAATGGCAACTCTTGCACATCTTGTGTACATCTCTGATCTACCCCATAATATTCCTTCATCCTCCAATTTTTGATAAAATGGATGATCATTTGATACTTTCAAATCAACTCCTTCAGATAACCCTAGACTCAGGGAGTAATTCAAACCACTCCCAAATTGACTTCTTATTTGCAGAACAACTGGTGCTTCATCATGCCCATCACACTCCTCTACTCATCACCACCCCATCTACCTTGATCTGCTCATGCATTGTTGCATGTGGTGAATCCCAATCTTTTCATAACTGAATTCAAATAACAACTTCTAATCATCAACTATACCTTTGGGTCTATTTTTCATCTTATGTTTGTCATCACCAAAGTGGTAGCAATTATCCTTATAGTACATATCACCTCACACTTCTTTTTATCTATATGTATCTACTCCTAGTATTATCATAATCAAATTCACTCTTTCACATTACCTCCTCAACATCATGCCTTGATCTATTCACATGGATGTTGTGCACTCTCTCTCATTGTTCACTTGAGTTTGTCAAGAATGGAGCCGGCCATGGCAAGAAATTCGGTCAGCCCTCCCTCCTCACTTTCTTCCTCCACAAGCCTTGCCTCCCACCTAACCCAATCAATAAATGGGCAGCCACCCACCATAGCCAATCAAAAAGGATGCATCCAACCATCCTCCCTCTATAAAAGAGGCTTGCCCGACCACCTCCTCCCCTTTACTCTCATTTATTTTCACTCACCACTCCTTACTCCACTCCCTCACACTCTTCTCCTACCTCTCCTCACGAAATTGCTGCTCCTCCTAGCTACCATGGCCGGCCATGGACATGGAAAGCTCACCAAGACGCAGCTCTCCTCCTCCCTTGGTCACCATGAGGAGCATCTGCATCACTCTCTTCTCCCCTAACCCTAGATGAATCCATCTCTCTTTCTCTTTTCCCCTCTCACAAGATTGGATCTTGATGCAGGTGCATGTTGAAACAAGCATGGAGAAGCTCCACCTATCCTCAGATCTGAAGTATTTGACCAAAGTTCGTCCAAAACCATTCAGTAATTTCTGCAATCTTGCTGTTTCAGATTCTGTTCGAATTTGTAAAATCCACCAAAACTTGTGTATAGCTCCGAATCGAGTGATTCAAAGTTCCACTGGTAACAAGTGCAAAGATCGAAAACTTGGCATTGGTTTCATCCTCAAATTCGGTACAGATTGACCTGAGTAAATAAAGTTCTGAAAACATCCAGATTCACTGTTTGTTAGATTTGATTTTTTCTGCATAACATTTTTTATCAAGCTCAACTCTGGGTGAAAGCCCTCTGCCATAGCTTCATTTTGCCGTTGGTTTCACTTCAAATGCCCTCCTAAAATTGAAATGGTGCATAGATCAAGTTTTGGTCAGATCTGAATTTGTCTGTTTACACCAGGAGCTTGAAAATGAATTTGCGAGTCAAACTAATTGCATTAGAACCGTATTGTCAATACCTTTCAGATTCAACTGACCTCATAATTTTAGAATTTCTCTACGAGTTTTGGCATACAGATCTTATTTTCTGTACAGTCAGATTGAAGAAAATTCCTAAAATAGTAGGATTAATCTTTTTGAGTGAATCCAATTGGGTTAGTCTTGTTTTAATGCTAGCCATCTAGGAAAAATATTCTTAGTCTCTGTTCATGCATATTGGTTACTGATATTAACATGTGTGTGCTATATGAGTTGTTGGACCAAAACTTTTTGGTTTATTTAAAACCCTTGACCAACTCTTTTTATTACAAATGGACAACCTTTGTTTTATGCTTGAAAAACAAAACCTCTGCAACTTAACATTAGCTCTATTATTTTGCTTAAGATTTTAAAAAGGTGTGGTATCTTGCTTGCTTCCTATTTTTGTATAGTTTTAAGTGAGCAAATAAAAATAGGAAGAGTGATTTCCTGCTTTTCCAAAAATGTTTGGAAATATAAGATGTTTGTTTTTTAGGCCAAAGCATTTCACTTGTCTTCTTTATGGTGTTATCTACCAGGGGGTAACTCATCTATGCCATGATGGTACCCCAAGGGGACAATTGCTCATTGTGAGGCTCTCATGTTTTTATTTAGTGAAATAAATTGGGTTTCTTTTAAAAGTTGCTTTGTATTTACTATAAGTCTTTTGTATGTCAGCCCTTAGTAAAGTCGTTAGCTATTGATTGTTGTTTGTTGAATGTTGTTTTGGTGGTACAATGTGATTGATTGTGGTCCTTTTATATTTTTCGGCGATAGATGCGAACAATTCCGGAGAAGAACAAGAAGTGGGACCGGACGAGGATTTTATTTATATTGTTGGAATTCTTATTTGATGGAGTTGAAGAAGTCCAGGGACAAACAAGCCAACCAAGACTAGCCATCTATTGATATCTGAATATTGTGTCACATATTGTTGACACTTTGTTGTTATTCTTATTCCATGATCTATGGTGTGTTATTCTCCGTTTGTGTCATGCATGCTTAATCTTTAGCATGGTAATCCTCTTGGTCATATCTTATGCACCTCTTAAGGAGTGTTGTGTACTAGAAATAATCATAGTATGTCACCTCACTTGGTTGTCTTCACATGCTTCCTTTGAGCATGTTACCCTACTTGTCAATTCACTCACATACACCCTTCTAGTGAATTGATAAGTGTCTTCATGATCTTGGTGTACTCTCACCTTCGAAGAGTATACCTACCCACCTCGGTATGTAGAGTGTGTTGATCCCCAACACCTCTGCTTATATTGTTGGTTAATGACACAAATCTGAAAGTGTTACCCCTCTTATGTTGGCCACTTACATGCTCACCTTGAGCATGTTAATCATTAGTGACATCCCACCTACACCCCTTAGTGGAGTAGTGGTTTTTCGACAAACATGTCGTACCTCTACAATGATGATGTCTCGGTACACTTCCCGTGAGTATGCCGACCCCTTTTTGACACCTCCACACGTCCACTAAGTGGTCTTGATGAATAGCGTCACGACCATGTTGTGTTCTAGTTCCATCATGAAACTTTAGGTTGGGAACCCCTCAAGGTTTACCTTGTTGTAAAAGTTTTGAGAAAACCTTAGGTGAGTCGACCTTACCCGAGTGTATTGTTTATGAAAGGAAAGGATCTTGACATAGATGGTTGGAAAGAGGAAAGTGTGTGTGACTTGGGTTTTTGAGAAAAAACGACACATGGTTCTTTGTATTCACCCGGAACAACTAAACCGCGCAACCACATTACCCCAACATGGGCACGGGGCTTACACTACAAGAAAAGTTCAAATACACAACGTCCCAAAATCGTCCACTAAGGCCCATTTTCGTCGCCTATGGGCCTACCCCGACGATATGGGTTCTGTGGTCAAAACTGCGTCAGGAAAAGTCCTACCACGTTTTTTTCGGTTCGTCGCGATCGGGCGCCCTTCCGCCACGGAAAATCGGACCGTTGCAGAAGTGTTTTCGGGAGCCCGTTGACTGCTGACGTCATGCAAACTGACACGTGGCAGACGGCGTTAACTGGCAGTTAACGGTGTTAACCGGCTGAAACCCCGTGGTAGATGGTAGGCCCACACGAGGCCTACCACGTCTTAAGCGGGCCAGCCCATTTAGTTTGCGGGCCGAGCCAGCTGACTTAGTTTGACCGGTCAACTATATAGCTGGGCTGGTCCATTAGGTACGTGGGCCGGGCCTAACCTCTAAGGTTGACTGGTCAAAACTTAAATGGGCCGACCCACTAAGCATGTGGGCCGGGCCGAATGCCCTCGTTTGACCGGTCAATAGGCAAACGGGCCGGCCCACTAGACATGTGGGGCCCACTTTCCTGTTATCGGGCCGGCCCATTTAACAAGTGGGGTCCACCAAAAATCAAGTGGACCGGCCCAAGAAGTTAGTGGGCCGACCCAATTAGCATGTGGGTCCATCTTTCCTGCTATCGGGCTGGCCCATTTAATAAGTGGGGTCCACCATAGATCAAGTGGGTGATATGTCTCCGACGTATCGATAATTTCTTATGTTCCATGCCACATTATTGATGATATCTACATGTTTTATGCATACTTTATGTCATATTTATGCGTTTTCCGGAACTAACCTATTGACGAGATGCCGAGGTGCCAGTTCCTGTTTTTCTGCTGTTTTTGGTTTCAGAAATCCTAGAAAAGAAATATTCTCGGAATTGGACGAAATCAACGCCCAGGGTCCTATTTTTCCACGAAGCTTCCAGAAGTCCTAAGGGGAAACGAAGTGGAGCCACGAGGTGGGGACACAGTAGGGCGGCGCAGCCCAAGCCCTGGCCGCGCCGGCCTAGTGTGTGGTCCCACCAGGACTCCACCGACCTTGCCCTTCCGCCTACTTAAAGTCTCTGTCGCGAAAACCCTACCACGTTCGACGAAACCAGAGAAAACCTTCCAGAGCCGCCGCCATCGCGAAGCCAAGATCTGGGGGACAGGAGTCTCCGTTCGGCACGCCGCCGGGACGGGGAAGTGCCCCCGAAGGCTTCTCCATCGACACCACCGCCATCTTCATCAACGCTGCTGTCTCCCATGAGGAGGGAGTAGTTCTCCATCGAGGCTCGGGGCTGTACCGGTAGCTATGTGGTTAGTCTCTCTCCTATGTGCTTCAATACAATAATCTCATGAGCTGCCTTACATGATTGAGATTCATATGATGATGCTTGTAATCTAGATGTCATTATGCTAGTCAAGTGGATTTTACTTATGTGATCTCCGGAGACTCCTTGTCCCACGTGTGTAAAGGTGACAGGTGTGTGCACCGTGTGGGTCTCTTAGGCTATATTTCACAGAATACTTATTCGCTGTTATGAATGGCATAGTGAAGTGCTTATTTATATCTCTTTATGATTGCAATGTGTTTTGTATCACAATATATATGTGTGCTACTCTAGTGATGTTCTTAAAGTAGTTTATTCCTCCTGCACGGTGTAATGGTGACAGTGTGTGCATCGTGTAGTACTTGGCGTAGGCTATGATTGTGATCTCTTGTAGATTATAAAGTTAATTATTGCTATGATAGTATTGATGTGATCTATTCCTCCTTTCGTAGTGTGAAGGTGACAGTGTGCATGCTATGTTAGTACTTGGTTTGGTTATGTTGATCTGATGCACTCTAAGGTTATTTAAATATGAACATTGAATATTGTGGAGCTTGTTAACTCCGGCAATGAGGGTTCATGTAATCCTACACAGTTAGTGGTGTTCATCATCCAACAAGAGGGTGTAGAGTCTAGCATCTATCTATTTATTCTGTTATGTGATCAATGTTGAGAGTGTCCACTAGTGAAAGTATGATCCCTAGGCCTTGTTCCTAAATACCGCTATCGCTGCTTGTTTACTGTTTTATCGCATCTTTACTTCCCGCAATATTACTACCATCAACCGCACGCCAGACAAGCACTTTTCTCGGCGCCGTTACTAATGCTCATATTCATTCATACCACCTGTATTTCACTATCTCTTCGCCGAACTAGTGCACCTATTAGGTGTGTTGGGGACACAAGAGACTTCTTGCTTTGTGGTTGCAGTGGTTGCATGAGAGGGATATCTTTGACCTCTTCCTCCCCGAGTTCGATAAACCTTGGGTGATCCACTTAAGGGAAACTTGTCGCTGTTCTACAAACCTCTCGCTCTTGGAGGCCCAACACTGTCTACAAGAATAGAAGCTCCCGTAGACATCAAGATATTTTCTGGCGCCGTTGCCGGGGAGGAAAGGTAAAAGGCACTCATACTCCGGTCCCAGTGTAAAGTACTTTTCTCGGCGCCGTTGTGTGTGTGCTCGAAGCTATTTCCTTTAGATCCTGCAATTGCATCTTTTTGTTTCTTGTTTACACTAGTTAGGCATAATGGACAACAATGAGCTTCTTATTCTATTTCCTGATTTAAGACATGGATGGTTTGATGCAAAAATTAAAAAACCTATGGAACATATTAGTATGAACGCTTTGAACACCATTGTTGCTAATGATATGGAAAATCCTAAGCTTGGGGAAGCTGGCTTTGATGAGCATGATATTTTTAGTCCCCCAAGCATTGAGGAGAAAATTTACTTTGATGATACTTTGCCTCCTATTTATGATGATTATAATGATAGTAGTCATTTAGTACCGCCTGTTATGGAGGATAAATTTGATTATGATTACAATATGCCTCCTATATTTGATGATGAGAATAATAATGATAGCTACTTTGTTGAATTTGCTCCCACTACAACTAATAAAATTGATTATGCCTATGTGGAGAGTAATAATTTTATGCATGAGACTCATGATAAGAATGTTTTATGTGATAGTTATATTGTTGAGTTTGCTCATGTTGCTACTGAAAGTTATTATGAGAGAGGAAAATATGGTTGTAGAAATTTTCATGTTACTAAAACACCTCTCTATGTGCTGAAATTTTTGAAGCTACACTTGTTCTATCTTCCTATGCTTGTTACTTTTTTCTTCATGAACTTGTTTATTTACAAGATTCCTATGCATAGGAAGCATGTTAGACTTAAATGTGTTTTGAATTTGCTTCTTGATGCTCTCTTTTGCTTGAACTACTATTTCTTGCGAGTGCATCATTAAAACTGCTGAGCCCATCTTAATGGCTATAAAGAAAGAACTTCTTGGGAGATAACCCATGTGTTTATTTTGTTACAGTACTTTTATTTTGTATTTGTGTCTTGGAATTTGTTACTACTGTAGCAACATCTCCTTATCTTAATTTTGTTGCATTGTTGTGCCAAGTAAAGTCTTTGATAGTAAGGTTCATACTAGATTTGGATTACTGCGCAGAAACAGATTTTTTGCTGTCACGAATCTGGGCCTAATTCTCTGTAGGCAACTCAGAAAATTATGCCAATTTACGTGAGTGATCCACAGATATGTACGCAACTTTCATTCAATTTGAGTATTTTCATTTGATCAAGTATGGTTCCTCAATAAAATTCGTCTTTACGGACTGTTCTATTTCGACAGATTCTGCCTTTTATTTCGCATTGCCTCTTTTGTTATGTGGGATGGATTCCTTTGTTCCATTGACTTCCAGTAGCTTTGAGCAATGTCCAGAAGTGTTAAGAATGATTGTGTCACCTCTGAACATGTGAATTTTTATTATGCACTAACCCTCTAATGAGTTTGTTTCGAGTTTGGTGTGAACGAAGTTTTCAAGGGTCAAGAGAGGACGATGATATACTATGATCAAGAAGAGTGAAAGCTCTAAGCTTGGGGATGCCCCGGTGGTTCACCCCTGCATATTTCAAGAAGACTCAAGCGTCTAAGCTTGGGGATGCCCAAGGCATCCCCTTCTTCATCGACAACTTATCAGGTTCCTCTAGTGAAACTATATTTTTATTCCGTCACATCTTATGTACTTTACTTGGAGCGTCTGTTTGCTTTTATTTTTGTTTGTGTTTGAATAAATACATGCTTGTGTGGGAGAGAGACACGCTCCGCTGGTTCATATGAACACATGTGTTCTTAGCTTTTAATGTTCATGGCGAAGGTTGAAACTGCTTCGTTAATTATTATATGGTTGGAAACGGGAAATGCTACATGTAGTAATTGATAAAATGTCTTGGATAATTTGATACTTGGCAATTGTTGTGCTCATGTTTAAGCTCTTGCATCATATACTTTGCACCCATTAATGAAGAAATACATAGATCTTGCTAAAATTTGGTTTGCATAATTGGTCTCTCTAAGGTCTAGATAATTTCTAGTAAAGAGTTTGAACAACAAGGAAGACGGTGTAAAGTCTTATAATGTTTACAATATGTCTTTTATGTGAGTTTTGCTGCACCGGTTCATCCTTGTGTTTGTTTCAAATAAACCTTGCTAGCCTAAACCTTGTATCGAGAGGGAATACTTCTCATGCATCCAAAATCCTTGAGCCAACCACTATGCCATTTGTGTCCATCATACCTACCTACTACATGGTATTTCTCCGCCATTCCAAAGTAAATTGCTTGAGTGCTATCTTTAAAATTTCCATCATTCGCCTTTGCAATATATAGCTCATGGGACAAAATAGCCTTAAAAACTATTGTGGTATTGAATATGTACTTATGCACTTTATCTCTTATTAAGTTGCTTGTTGTGCGATAACCATGTTTCTGGGGACGCCATCAACTACTCTTTGTTGAATATCATGTGAGTTGCTATGCATGTCCGTCTTGTCTGAAGTAAGGGAGATTTACCACTAATTAAATGGTTAGAGCATGCATATTGTTATAGAAGAACATTGGGCCGCTAACTAAAGCCATGAATCATGGTGGAAGTTTCAGTTTTGGACATATATCCTCAATCTCATATGAGAACATTAATTGTTGCTACATGCTTATGCATTAAAGAGGAGTCCATTATCTGTTGTCTATGTTGTCCCGGTATGGATGTCTAAGTTGAGAATAATCAAAAGCGAGAAATCCAAATGCGAGCTTTCTCCTTAGACCTTTGTACAGGCGACATAGAGGTACCCCTTTGTGACACTTGGTTAAAACATGTGTATTGCGATGATAATCCCGGTAATCCAACCTAATTAGGACAAGGTGCGGGCACTATTAGTATACTATGCATGAGGCTTGCAACTTGTAAGATATAATTTACATGATACATATGCTTTATTACTACCGTTGACAAAATTGTTTCTTGCTTTCAAAACCAAAGCTCTAGCACAAATATAGCAATCAATGCTTCCCTCTGCGAAGGGCCTTTCTTTTACTTTTATGTTGAGTCAATTCACCTATCTCTCTCCACCTCAAGAAGCAAACACTTGTGTGAACTATGCATTGATTCCTACATACTTGCATATTGCACTTGTTATATTACTTTACATTGACAATATCCATGAGATATACATGTTATAAGTTGAAAGCAACCGCTGAAACTCAATCTTCCTTTGTGTTGCTTCAATACCTTTACTTTGATTTATTGCTTTATGAGTTAACTCTTATGCAAGACTTATTGATGCTTGTCTTGAAAGTACTATTCATGAAAAGTCTTTGCTTTATGATTCATTTGTTTACTCATGTCATTACCATTGTTTTGATCGCTGCATTCATTACATGTGTTTACAATAATATGATCAAGGTTATGATGGCATGTCACTTCAGAAATTATCTTTGTTATCGTTTACCTGCTCGGGACGAGCAAAAACTAAGCTTGGGGATGCTGATACGTCTCCGACGTATCGATAATTTCTTATGTTTCATGCCACATTATTGATGACTAGTAAATATGCCCGTGCTTCGCTACGGGTGGAACGACTAAAACATTGGTATGATGTACGGTCATCTCACTAAAAATTACCCCATCAAACATCACGATTATGCAAGTGCAAAAGAGGCTAAGAAAATATTAATATGGCAACAATTAGCAGATTGCTCATGTATCTCGGAGGGCATGCTCCCAGAACGTTGTGAATACTTAAAAGCTTCCATGAATGTAAGCCAGCGCCGTGCATATCTGCCAAAAAAAAATATCATATTAATTCATTAAAGATCAAACTAAATCGATTTGAAGCTAGCTAAGGCCGTTTGAAGGGATCTCTGCTTCGGTGTGCAACTGAACATGCTACTGAAGTACCAGGCACTTAAGTATATTGTATTATCAGAAAAATGTCCTAAAATATTACCTAGTATGTATACAACTTCACATAGATAAATGAAATGCTCTGATTCATTTTGTTGTAATGCTTGACACCACGATGGACAGTTTCAGAAATATACTCCACAACCAACTTTAGATACATTTAATCTATCCCAGTTGTAGAAAAGAAACCGTGCTTCAGAGCCATCATTATTTGGCAAGTGATATCTGAAGACATTCTGCAGCTGTACAACACATGCCGTTTTACCAGAAGTGCAAAGGACAGACTTCTCAGCTAGCAAAACGTGAAGCATGTCAGGAATCTGCCGAATCCTCATGACCTTGAACATTGGATACGTCCAATTTTGCAGAAGCTTTAGCTCCGAATCTGAACTCCTTCAAATAGACCATGGATTCTCGTCTCTGATGGCAGTGCCGACCACGCAAGAAAATCTGAGCAGAGCTCCACGGTTTCATTCCCTGTTAGGCTTTGCTTTGGTTGTGGTCATTAATCACACCTGATGCGGAGCGACCGGGCTGCGCACTTCGTCTCAACACGCCTCTGCCCCTGCTATCTGAAGAGAGGGCGAGACTGTTCGTGGACGGCTCAGAGGAGCTTCGCATGAAGGGAATCGAATCTCCTTGTCTGCTTGTCTTCGAGGCAGCCACGACCTTCGTACGTGACGAGACGGCGAGACTGTTCTAGACTTGCCCAAGACGATTTCCGGCGATGACTTCAGAACGTCGAGACGATGTAAAGGTCGAGTACAGGCGACACAGATCGAGCAGCGGAACTTGCAGTGGATCTGATCTGTCGAGGGTATCGATTCGTCTTTATTTGCCTTCAGTTTGCCGAACTGAGTCCATGCCGGGTTGCCTTTGCCCACGGGCGCGTGCTCTGGGCAGAGTCCGTGTACTTGCGGAGTTCAAAACGTATTCGTCGGTTGTTGTTTGCCTTGTTCGGTCACATTGAAGGAGAAAGGGAGCGTCGGGTCAGGAGCGACGTTGGGCAGCCCTAGGTTCTCTGCGGCGGGGCTCTTGTCTTGGAAGATTTGGGGACAGACGGAGGCTAGTCTTGGGCCGCGGAAGGGAGAGAAACGGAGGGGAAAAGAGAGCTAGAGACAGGGCGCTCGGGTGGATTAGTTGGACGGGAACGAAACGTTTTCTTTTGACTTACCGATGGCAATTCTCGTAATTTCGGCTAACTTCAGGGGCAATAAAAAACGGACCAACAAGAAACCTTATTTTCTTTATTATTAGGTATAGATATCTACATGTTTTATGCATACTTTATGTCATATTTATGCGTTTTCCGGAACTAACCTATTGACGAGATGCCGAAGTGTCAGTTCCTGTTTTCTGCTATTTTTGGTTTCAGAAATCCTAGAAAGGAAATATTCTCGGAATTGGACGAAATCAACGCCCAGGGTCCTATTTTTCTACGAAGCTTCCAGAAGTCCGAAGGGGAAACGAAGTGGGGCCACGAGGTGGGGACATAGTAGGGCGGCGCGGCCCAAGCCCTGGCCGCGCCGGCCTAGTGTGTGTTCCCACCAGGACTCCACCGACCTTGCCCTTCCGTCTACTTAAAGTCTCCGTCGCGAAAACCCTACCACGTTCAACGAAACCAGAGAAACCTTCCAGAGCCGCCGCCATCGCGAAGCCAAGATCTAGGGGACAGGAGTCTCTGTTCCGGCACGCCGCCGGGACGGGGAAGTGCCCCCGGAAGGCTTCTCCATCGACACCACCGCCATCTTCATCAACGCTGCTGTCTCCCATGAGGAGGGAGTAGTTCTCCATCGAGGCTCGGGGCTGTACCGGTAGCTATGTGGTTAATCTCTCTCCTATGTGCTTCAATACAATAATCTCATGAGCTGCCTTACATGATTGAGATTCATATGATGATGCTTGTAATCTTGATGTCATTCTCGCTAGTCAAGTGGATTTTACTTATGTGATCTCCGGAGACTCCTTGTCCCACGTGTGTAAAGGTGACGAGTGTGTGCACCGTGTGGGTCTCTTAGGCTATATTTCACGAGAATACTTATTCGCTGTTATGAATGGCATAGTGAAGTGCTTATTTATATCTCTTTATGATTGCAATGTGTTTTGTATCACAATATATCCGTGTGCTACTCTAGTGATGTTATTAAAGTAGTTTATTCCTCCCGCACGGTGTAATGGTGACGAGTGTGTGCATCGTGTAGTACTTGGCGTAGGCTATGATTGTGATCTCTTGTAGATTATGAAGTTAATTATTGCTATGATAGTATTGATGTGATCTATTCCTCCTTTCGTAGTGTGAAGGTGACGAGTGTGCATGCTATGTTAGTACTTGGTTTGGTTATGTTGATCTCGTTATGCACTCTAAGGTTATTTAAATATGAACATTGAATATTGTGGAGCTTGTTAACTCCGGCATTGAGGGTTCGTGTAATCCTACACGGTTAGTGGTGTTCATCATCCAACAAGAGGGTGTAGAGTCTAGCATCTATCTATTTATTCTGTTATGTGATCAATGTTGAGAGTGTCCACTAGTGAAAGTATGATCCCTAGGCCTTGTTCCTAAATATCGCTATCGGCTGCTTGTTTACTTGTTTCTATCGCATCTTTACTTCCTGCAATATTACTACCATCAACCGCACGCCGACAAGCACTTTTACGGCGCCGTTACTCACTGCTCATATTCATTCATACCACCTGTATTTCACTATCTCTTCGCCGAACTAGTGCACCTATTAGGTGTGTTGGGGACACAAGAGACTTCTTGCTTTGTGGTTGCGGGGTTGCATGAGAGGGATATCTTTGACCTCTTCCTCCCTGAGTTCGATAAACCTTGGGTGATCCACTTAAGGGAAACTTGCTGCTGTTCTACAAACCTCTGCTCTTGGAGGCCCAACACTGTCTACAAGAATAGAAGCTCCCGTAGACATTAGTGGGCTGGCCCAACAAGCTATTGGGCCGACCCAAAAAGACAGGTGGGGCCCACTTTCCTGTTAAAGGGCCTGCCCAGTTAGTATGTGGGGTCCACCATATAACAAGTGGGCTGGCCCAACAAGATAGTGGGCCGGCCCAAAAAGATAGGTGGGGCCCACTTTCCTGTTAAAAGGCCGGCCCAGTTAGTATGTGGGGTCCACCATATAACAAGTGGGCTGGCCCAATAAGCAGCTGGGGCCCACTTTCCTGTTAAAAGGCCGGCCCAGTTAGTATGTGGGGTCCACCATATAACAAGTGGGCCGGCCCAATAAGCAGCTGGGGCCCACTTTCGTATAACCGGGTTGGCCCAGTTAGTAAGTGGGGTCCACCATAAAGCAAGTGGGCTGGCCCAACAGGTTGGCGGGCCGACCCAATAAGCTTGTGGGGGCCACCATAAAGCAATTGGGCTGGCCCAACAAGTTAGTGGGCCGGCCCAATAAGCTTGTGGGGGCCACTAACATGCTAACGGGCCGGCCCAGTTAGTATGTGGGGTCCACTGTAAAGCAGGTGGGCTGGCCCAACGAGTTAGCGGGTCGGCCCAATAAGCTCGTGGGGTCCACTTTCCTGCTAAAGGGCCGGCCCAGTTACCAAATGGGTTGGCCCAATAAGCACGTGGGCCCACTTTTCTGTTACAGGGCTGGCCCAGTTAGTGGGTGGGGTCCACCTTAAAGAAAGTGGGCTGGCCCAATAAGTAAGTGGGCCATCCCGTTTAGTTGTTGTTTATATGCCGGCATGATAGGCGCTTTAGGATTTTGCGGGCCGGCACATATGTGATTTCGCTTAATTGGGTCGTTTAAGGGATGGTAATTTGTGATTCAGATTGCGCAAAACATAGAAACATACTGAGAACATTTACGCATCACATGATTTATGTCGGATAGCCTCACTTACCACAAGCACCATAGAAAAAATGCGCGAAAGAACTATAAAAACTAACTAAATATTACATCAGCTGCAAGGCTTCGAAAAAATATTACAGAACCCAGAGAAATTGAATGGTAATTAAACCTAGCAATACAATGAAGCGATTCAGCAATCTTTTAAGTTGTCCATGCACCACCTATATCTGAAACAAAGACATTACAAGTTAAGACATCAACAATGGAAAGGCAAAGACACTACAATATTGTTTGCCAAAGAATTTGGAACTCATCATTTCGTCGTTATAACAAGATCATTGTAATGCGCACAATAAGCAAACAAAGAGTGCATGCCACATACCAACATCCAATATAATAGAGCACGTTAGAATGAAACAACAGACTTACTACTGTCGAGTCCCATGCAAGCCAACATTTTCAGGGAGTACAAAATTGGCATGAACAACATAGTAGCAGGCTATTAATTTTGTAACAACGACTGAGCAAGATGAAGTTATGATGGCTACATCTACAGAGCAGGGAATGTAAACCAAATATAGAAGTTACGATGGCAAAAGCTAAAGAGGAGGGAATGTGAACCAACATTATTTGACTAACTTGCCAAGTGGCTTTGCCACTTGGCCTAATCCTTCTTCTTGTTTTATGTCTTTGATTGCAGGGATGCATTTAATGATCAAGAAAAGCTGGATCAAGTGCTGATCAAGCAATCTATGAAGATTTATTTGTCTAGTTTAGCCTTTTACATTATCTTGTAATTTTCATTTTCTATTTTCCATTTATTCAATTTCTGTAATGTATTGTAACATTCATAATCCAATTGGAATATTGTAAATGACAATGTATATTGTGTGGTAATCAATAAAGCTCAAGGTTTTCTCTAATGTGCTTTACTTATAATTTCTATTGTTTCATATTCTTATTTATTCAATTGTTTATTGAATTATCCATAATTGAATTATAATATTCTTAAATAATGTTTGAATTTTGAAATTTCAAACACCACATGTTAGAATTCAATCATACAAATTAAGTTGAGATTGAATTTGTTCCCCTCTCGCCTCGAAAACCCTAATTGAGTTTAGTTAGGTCCAAGTTTATTTCACTCTCGAAACCCTAATCCTACATGGTGTCGAGAGAGAAAATTGTTCCCCTTTGATGCAGTTTTTCTATAAAAGCGCGAAATTTCCCCAGATTTTACGATGCAATGCATATCCCTTTCTAAATTCTACCCCTCGATTGTCTCTAAACCTGGGATATTACATTTTGCTTGTTTAGTTTTGTCTTGAGCTACCTCAAGGAATATCACCACTAGTGGTAAAACAAATAACTCACCTAATTAAACACGTGTGGGGCATAGGAAAAATTGTTTTCCTTCTTACTACACCAAAACTCTCTAGTTATGGCAACATGAGTGTGCCATCTTGAAGTTCCTCTTGGTGTTCTAAATCTAGCTCAAATCATCCTTGAATCAAAACTTGGGATCATCTGCTCCTTATCATATCTTTCCCTTGCCTTCTAAAGCAATGCACTTGGTCCTCTACCTTGTCATGAGCACTTCCCAACCATGTCTTTGCCTTAGACCATATCATTTATATACCCACTCATCCTGGTTGATTCTGAAGCCAAGTCAACAATCTGTTTTGGCAGGCTTATAAGATTCCAACTTTGGCAGTTGATCTCTTAGCACCCACAACTGTTTTTGGTGACCTCAATGCATGGATCTCATCTATGCAACTCCCTCTACAACTTGCACATCATGCATGTCTCATTCTACCCCTGCAACTCTTATATCCAACTTGATCTTATACCTTATCCAATGTTTCAACTCTAGATCACTTCCTTCACTTTTACCTCTTGTTTTTATTCAAGTTTAATCTTCACAAAACCAAGAGTGGGAATGACGGGTACATTTTGTAGCCACCATCTACCCTTGAGAACACTCCTCCCTAAATTAGTTTTCTTTCTCAAAAACCCTATTGTTTTCCTTCTCTAGTTTTGATCACAAAACTACTTCTAGTTTTATTAAATCTTTTCAAGATATTTCTTCAAAGAAAACAAGGAACTTAAATGGGTTTTGTTATTCATCCCATTTATACCAAGTACTGATTTCTAAAACATTACTTTCTATTTTACTTTCTTTTTAACAAAAAAGCTTGTTTATGGTGACTATACCATTTCTTGTTTTCCTCTTGCTTATTTTACAATTGAGGGAAAACTCTACCTTACTTGAGAAAGTAAGTAGAACACTTTGAACTCCCATGTTCCAACTAGTTTTCTCTCAACAAGTTCAAATTCCATTCCACTTGAGTTCATTCCCAATTGTCCCTAAACAATTGAGGTGTTTCAAATACTTTTCAAATGAATTCTATTTCAAATGGCAACTCTTGCACATCTTGTGTACATCTCTGATCTACCCCATAATATTCCTTCATCCTCCAATTTTTGATCAAATGGATGATCATTTGATACTTTCAAATCAACTCCCTTCAGATAACCCTAGACTCAGGGAGTAATTCAAACCACTCCCAAATTGACTTCTTATTTGCAGAACAACTGGTGCTTCATCATGCCCATCTCACTCCTCTACTCATCACCACCCCATCTACCTTGATCTGCTCATGCATTGTTGCATGTGGTGAATCCCAATCTTTTCAGAACTGAATTCAAATAACAACTTCTAATCATCAACTATACCTTTGGCTCTATTTTTCATCTTATGTTTGTCATCACCAAAGTGGTAGCAATTATCCTTATAGTACATATCACCTCACACTTCTTTTTATCTATATGTATCTACTCCTAGTATTATCATAATCAAATTCACTCTTTCACATTACCTCCTCAACATCATGCCTTGATCTATTCACATGGATGTTGTGCACTCTCTCTCATTGTTCACTTGAGTTTGTCAAGAATGGAGCCGGCCATGGCAAGAAATTCGGTCAGCCCTCCCTCCTCACTTTCTTCCTCCACAAGCCTTGCCTCCCACCTAACCCAATCAATAAATGGGCAGCCACCCACCATAGCCAATCAAAAAGGAGGCATCCAACCATCCTCCCTCTATAAAAGAGGCTTGCCCGACCACCTCCTCCCCTTTACTCTCATTTATTTTCACTCACCACTCCTTACTCCACTCCCTCACACTCTTCTCCTACCTCTCCTCACGAAATTGCTGCTCCTCCTAGCTACCATAGCCGGCCATGGCCATGGAAAGCTCACCAAGACGCAGCTCTCCTCCTCCCTTGGTCACCATGAGGAGCATCTGCCTCACTCTCTTCTCCCCTAACCCTAGATGAATCCATCTCTCTTTCTCTTTTCCCCTCTCACAAGATTGGATCTTGATGCAGGTGCATGTTGAAACAAGCATGGAGAAGCTCCACCTATCCTCAGATCTGAAGTATTTGACCAAAGTTCGTCCACAACCATTCAGTAATTTCTGCAATCTTGTTATTTCAGATTCTGTTCGAATTTGTAAAATCCACCAAAACTCGTGTATAGCTCCGAATCGAGTGATTCAAAGTTCCACTGATAACAAGTGTAAAGATCGAAAACTTGGCGTTGGTTTCATCCTCAAATTCGGTACAAATTGACCTGAGTAAATAAAGTTCTGAAAACATCCAGATTCACTGTTTGTTAGATTTGATGTTTTCTACAAAACATTTTTTATCAAGCTCAACTCTGGGTGAAATCCCTCTTCCATAGCTTCATTTTGCCGTTGGTTTCACTTCAAATGCCCTCCTAAAATTGAAATGGTGCATAGATCAAGTTTTGGTCAGATCTGAATTTGTCTGTTTACACCAGGAGCTTGAAAATGAATTTGCGAGTGAAACTAATTGCATTAGAACCGTATTGTCAATACCTTTCAGATTCAACTGACCTCATAATTTTAGAATTTTTCTACGAGTTTTGGCATACAGATCTTTTTTTCTGCACAGTCAGATTCAAGAAAATTCCTAAAATAGTAGGATTAATCTTTTTGAGTGAATCCAATTGGGTTAGTCTTGTTTTAATGCTAGTCATCTAGGAAAAATATTGTTAGTCTCTGTTCATGCATATTGGTTACTGATATTAACATGTGTGTGCTACATGAGTTGTTGGACCAAAACTTTTTGGTTTATTTAAAACCCTTGACCAACTCTTTTTATTACAAATGGACAACCTTTGTTTTATGCTTGAAAAACAAAACCTCTGCAACTTAACATTATCTCTATTATTTTGCTTAAGATTTTAAAAAGGTGTGGTATCTTGCTTGCTTCCTATTTTTGTATAGTTTTAAGTGAGCAAATAAAAATAGGAAGAGTGATTTCCTGCTTTTCCAAAAATGTTTGGAAATATAAGATGTTTGTTTTTTAGGCCAAAGCATTTCACTTGTCTTCTTTATGGTGTTATCTACCAGGGGGTAACTCATCTATGCCATGATGGTACCCCAAGGGGACAATTGCTCATTGTGAGGCTCTCATGTTTTTATTTAGTGAAATAAATTGGGTTTCTTTTAAAAGTTGCTTTGTATTTACTATACGTCTTTTGTATGTTAGCCCTTAGTAAAGTCGTTAGCTATTGATTGTTGTTTGTTGAATGTTGTTTTGGTGGTACAATGTGATTGATTGTGGTCCTTTTATATTTTCCGGCGATAGATGCGAACAATTCCAGAGAAGAACAAGAAGTGGGACCGGACGAGGATTTTATTTATATTGTTGGAATTCTTATTTGATGGAGTTGAAGAAGTCCAGGGACAAACAAGCCAACCAAGACTAGCCATCTATTGATATCTTAATATTGTGTCACATATTGTTGACACTTTGTTGTTATTCTTATTCCATGATCTATGGTGTGTTATTCTCCGTTTGTGTCATGCATGCTTAATCTTTAGCATGGTAATCCTCTTGGTCATATCTTATGCACCTCTTAAGGAATGTTGTGTACTAGAAATAATCATAGTATGTCACCTCACTTGGTTGTCTTCACATGCTTCCTTTGAGCATGTTACCCTACTTGTCAATTCACTCACATACACCCTTCTAGTGAATTGATAAGTGTCTTCATGATCTTGGTGTACTCTCACCTTCGGAAGAGTATACCTACCCACCTCAGGTATGTAGAGTGTGTTGATCCCCAACACCTCTGCTTATATTGTTGATTAATGACACAAATCTGAAAGTGTTACCCCTCTTATGTTGGCCACTTACATGCTCACCTTGAGCATGTTAATCATTAGTGACATCCCACCTACACCCCCTTAGTGGAGTAGTGGTTTTTCGACAAACATGTCGTACCTCTACAATGATGATGTCTCGGTACACTTCCCGTGAGTATGCCGACCCCTTTTTGACACCTCCACACGTCCACTAAGTGGTCTTGATGAATAGTTTCACGACCATGTTGTGTTCTAGTTCCATCATGAAACTTTAGGTTGGGAACCCCTCAAGGTTTACCTTGTTGTAAAAGTTTTGAGAAAACCTTAGGTGAGTCGACCTTACCCGAGTGTATTGTTTATGAAAGGAAAGGATCTTGACATAGATGGTTGGAAAGAGGAAAGTGTGTGTGACTTGGGTTTTTGAGAAAAAACGACACATGGTTCTTTGTATTCACCCGGAACAACTAAACCGCGCAACAACATTACCCCAACATGGGCACGGGGCTTACACTACAAGAAAAGTTCAAATACACAACGTCCCAAAATCATCCACTAAGGCCCATTTTCGTCGCCTATGGGCCTACCCCGACGATATGGGTTCTGTGGTCAAAACTGCGTCAGGAAAAGTCCTACCACGTTTTTTCGGTTCGTCGCGATCGGGCGCCCTTCCGCCATGGAAAATCGGACCATTGCAGAAGTGTTTTCGGGAGCCCGTTGACTGCTGACGTCATGCAAACTGACACGTGGCAGACGGCGTTAACTGGCAGTTAACGTTGTTAACCGGCTGAAACCCCGTGGTAGATGGTAGGCCCACACGAGGCCTACCACGTCTTAAGCGGGCCGGCCCATTTAGTTTGCGGGCCGGGCCAGCTGACTTAGTTTGACCGGTCAACTATATAGCTGGGCTGGTCCATTAGGTACGTGGGCCGGACCTAACCTCTAAGGTTGACTGGTAAAAACTTAAATGGGCCGACCCACTAAGCATGTGGGCCGGGCCGAATGCCCTCGTTTGACCGGTCAATAGGCAAACGGGCCGGCCCACTAGACATTTTGGGCCCAACACTGTCTACAAGAATAGAAGCTCCCGTAGACATCAGTGGGCTGGCCCAACAAGCTATTGGGCCGACCCAAAAAGACAGGTGGGCCCACTTTCTTGTTAAAGGGCCTGCCCAGTTAGTATGTGGGGTCCACCATATAACAAGTGGGCTGGCCCAACAAGATAGTGGCCCGGCCCAAAAAGATAGGTGGGGCCCACTTTCCTGTTAAAAGGCCAGCCCAGTTAGTATGTGGGGTCCACCATATAACAAGTGGGCTGGCCCAATAAGCAGCTGGGGCCCACTTTCCTGTTAAAAGGCCGGCCCAGTTAGTATGTGGGGTCCACCATATAACAAGTGGGCCGACCCAATAAGCAGCTGGGGCCCACTTTCCTATAACCGGGTTGGCCTAGTTAGTAAGTGGGGTCCACCATAAAGAAAGTAGGCTGGCCCAACAGGTTGGCGGGCCGACCCAATAAGCTTGTGGGGGCCACCATAAAGCAATTGGGATGGCCCAACAAGTTAGTGGGCCGGCCCAATAAGCTTGTGGGGGCCACTAACATGCTAACGGGCCGGCCCAGTTAGTATGTGGGGTCCACTGTAAAGCAGGTTGGCTGGCCCAACGAGTTAGCGGGTCGGCCCAATAAGCTCGTGGGGCCCACTTTCCTGCTAAAGGGTCGGCCCAGTTACCAAATGGGCTGGCCCAATAAGCACGTGGGCCCACTTTTCTGTTACAGGGCTGGCCCAGTTAGTGGGTGGGGTCCACCTTAAAGCAAGTGGGCTGGCCCAATAAGTAAGTGGGCCAGCCCGTTTAGTTGTTGTTTATATGCCGGCATGATAGGCGCTTTAGGATTTTGCGGGCCGGCACATATGTGATTTCGCTTAATTGGGTCGTTTAAGGGATGGTAATTTGTGATTCAGATTGCGCAAAACATAGAAAGATACTGAGAACATTTACGCATCACATGATTTATGTCGGATAGCCTCACTTACCACAAGCACCATAGAAAAAATGCGCGAAAGAACTATAAAAACTAACTAAATATTACATCAGCTGCAAGGCTTCGAAAAAATATTACAGAACCCAGAGAAATTGAATGGTAATTAAACCTAGCAATACAATGAAGCGATTCGGCAATCTTTTAAGTTGTCCATGCACCACCTATATCTGAAACAAAGACATTACAAGTTAAGACATCAACAATGGAAAGGCAAAGACACTACAATATTGTTTGCCAAAGAATTTGGAACTCATCATTTCGTCGTTATAACAAGATCATTGTAATGCGCACAATAAGCAAACAAAGAGTGCATGCCACATACCAACATCCAATATAATAGAGCATGTTAGAATGAAACAGCAGACTTACTACTGTCGAGTCCCATGCAAACCAACATTTTCAGGGAGTACAAAATTGGCATGAACAACATAGTAGCAGGCTATTAATTTTGTAACAACGACTGAGTAAGATGAAGTTATGATGGCTACATCTACAGAGCAAGGAATGTAAACCAAATATAGAAGTTACGATGGCAAAAGCTAAAGAGGAGGGAATGTGAACCAACATGTGCCAAGTGCAATTACTTCAAATTGACCGTGAACTAAATAATACTCCTGAACTTATAGTGAAGGGGATGCAAATCAAGATGTTTCGGGATATAAACTTGTAATGAGCAACACATAGAGGATAGTTAATGCTGGAGATTAGGATGGACCAGATACATAATATAGTGGAATCACCTATGAACTTGTATAAGAGGGAATGCAAACCAATATGTTCAGCATTCCATATGTGAGCGTCATACCAAGTCAGAGAAACAAGTCAATAATGCAGCTTTTGAAGAACAAGATGGCACACAAAATTATTATCTAGTAGTATGACAAGTTTATTTGTACTAAAGGCTACATAGCAGAGTGATAGCATGCCAAACTAAGTCCTTAATTTGTTAGCTTACAATGAACTAGATACAAAACAATGGCATCACCTGTAGTACAGGGAATGCAAGCCAACATGTTCATGGAGTAAAAAATTGGCACAAACAACATAGTAGCAGGCCATAATTTTTGTAACAACGACTGAGCAAGATAAAGTTATTATGGCTAGATCTACAGAGCAAGGAATGTAAACCAAATATAGAAGTTACGATGCCAAAAGCTATAGAGCAGGGAATGCGAACCAACATGTGCAATTACTTAAAATTGGCAATGAACTAAATAATTGCATGATGTTACTATAATAGCTAGGAATAAAACAGATAGGAGTTATAATGGCATCACTCATAAACTTGTAGATAAGGGAAACACATCAATTTGTTTCGGGATATAAAGTTTTAATGAGCAACACATAGAGGATAGTTAATGCTACGGCTTAGGATGGACCAGAAACGGAATATTGTGGGATCACCTGTGAACTTGTAGAAGAGGGAATGCACACCAATATGTTCACCATTCTATATGTGAGCGTCATGCCAATTAAGAGAAACAAGTTAATATTGCAGATTTGAAGAATCAGATGGCAGACAAAATTATGATGGAAGTAGCTGTTTTGACGAGTTCAAGGAAATTTGTACTGCAGGATGGCAGCGCGATAGCATGCAGGAACTAATAGCAGACATTTACTTTGTTAGCTTACGACGAAGTAGATAGAAATAACTATGGCATCACCTGTAGTACAGGGAATGCAAACCAACATGTTCAGGGAGAACAAGATTGGCATGAACAAAATAGTAGCAGCCTATAATTTGTGTAACAACGATTGAGCAAGATAGAAGTTAATACAGAGCAGGGAATGCAAACAAAAATGTTCAATCGCTTAAAGTTAGCAATGAACTAGAAAATATCAAGGTGTTACGGTCATAGCTAGGAATGAACTAAAAGAGCTTCAGACAAACAAGCATCTGAACCTAGAACATGGCGCTAAAACAAGGGACTTACATTAGGAGAAGCACTCTGTGGGAGTCACAGCAGATCTTCCTGGGGTTGATAGATCCGGTGATGAAGTACACTACATGTGCTGCTTGGGGTTGGAGAGACGGTCATTACAATTCATGGTTACTCATCTCATCTGCAAAAACGTAACGGCAGGTCGTTAGTACAAACATGTTCCCCCAAGATTAAACAAGAACTTGCAGGCAAGCAATAGAAAATCGACAGTCGAAGAGTTTAGATCATGCACGGCACCAGTGAAGCAGATCCGGTTCATGCACAGCGGTGTCGGTGAGCAAGATCCGATGCGGTGGACGACGGATCCGGCGAAGTGGCTGCGGTGGGGTGGACGATACCACAGCTGTTCATGCACAGCGGTGTCGGTGAGCAAGATCCGATGCGGTGGACGATGGATCCGGCGAAGCGGCTGCAGTGGGGTGGACGATACCGCAGCTGAAGCGACTGCGATAGACTGCTGGATGAGTATATGGTTTCGAGGTTCGGCGGGGATGATCCGGTCCGGTTGATGACGGCGTCGATGAAGCGGCTCCGGCAGGCAGCTGGATGACGAGGACCGCGAGGCCTCGGGTAGGCCAGGGAAGTCCGGCGGGGATGTTCCAGTGCGGTGGTCGTGGAGGTGGGAGAGAGAGGGACTTGGGAAGTTTTGGTGGGTGGTCTGAGGGAAATGAATTTTTTTGGGAGGGTTTCCGGGCTAGGGAGGTGGTGATCGAAAAAATGACGGGCAGACCCCCCCACCAACCGACTTTGCTGTCATCTCCATAGGGGTACAATGGGAATTTGGAAGCGTGTGAAATATTTGTATTTTGTGGGCGGGAAGTTTTGCCGCTATGAGATTTTGAATTTGGCTATGTTCCAAGTATAATGATAAAAAATTGTGACACCGTACTAGTACCTCTGTTCATGGCTGAGTGCAAAATCAAGTCATCATCACGTTGAATATAGGTCACTACCATGATCATGATCTATCTTCTTAATCCCATTCAAAATTGCGTTGGAAATATTTCAGGATTGGTGGGAGATTTTGCCGCCCGACTGAGATTAAATTAAAGCACACGTTCGACAATTCAAACTTGAGACCTTGGCTATGATACCATTTAAGTTCCAACTGATTGAGAAAGACTAGGCAATTAATTTATAAAACATCCACAGGAACAACTACCAAGTTGATCCAAACCGCAGATAAATGCATCCACCAACAAAAGTAGGAACGGTGCCTTAATCTAAGGAAACATTTCACAAGACCAATGTACTCACTATGTTAGTGTTCATCCCCAATTATCTATGGCATTTTCTTAGTCTTTGGGAGATTATAACAAACTTGATTGGCCTCATGCAGTAGGGCATCATATGCTTCTAATCTCGATCTCAACATGTCAACTTTGTTCCTAGCATAGCTGTTGCAACTCGTTCTACTTGGGATTGTTCCTCCAAAACTTGAGCAGAGAAAGACTTGGACTTGGGCTTCAAAACCCAGCATTTCGCAGGAAAGAGTTTTTGGTGATATCTTTATCTTTCCCGGGTTTTGCCATCTCGAATTTCATATTAGCCTGACAGGTTTTGAGTTGTGTAAAAAGAAAAGTTATTACAGAGAAAAATGCAGATGGTAGATTTAATGTGTACGAACTACTTTTAATCATACAAGTTAGCATGCCTGACTATAATAAGGACCATGTATATTGCTAGCAGGCCTAATTATTAAGGTATTATTAATGGGCTACCATGTTCGTAGTCCTTCGAAGAAATGGCCTTTATTGCATTACGAGCCGAAAACAGTTCACACGTGCGCTTAGATTCAAATTTTCAGCATGCAGCCGATTTATGGTTTAATTGAAGTACACATCAAGATATATTTCACAAAAAATACAGCAGCCACATGGAACATATCTAATTTAAGTACAACAACAAAATTTGCAATTATTACAGACCACAAAATTTTGATCGAAATTTTGAGCAGTAACTAATTACAACATTGGCATCAGCAGTCCACTTGACTGAACAACAGAATCAAAGTTTATTTAGACACCTTCAATTCCCAGACACGTCACAACTGGCTTACCATGACAAGTGCATAGGAGATTCTTTAGAACATTTTCTGTCAAAGTTTGCCTATTTTTCAATTCATGTATCTCTTGGCGTGTGAAGGCAATTATTTCATCATCATCTTTGTTTTCCCGCCCAAATATATCAACTGCCTCTTGGAGTGCATCCCCCAAATCTCTTTGTGCCGGATTAAGTTGACCAATAGATACCATGGGCCTATGCGAGCAATATGCACTCTCACTGCTGCTTTGTGAAACATCAATACTTGAGGCATTGGCCCTTGCTTCTGGCTTTGTAGCTTTATTTTAAGCCTAAAATTTAGATAAAACAAGTTACAACTGATGGGTTCGTTGCATGGAAAACAAAAAAAATACTACCGCAAAGATGAATAAATCCAAGATCTAATCTATGGAAAAGCGAAGATCTAATCTACAAGATCGGAGCAACGAGATGGACATGAGACTAACCCTCAAAGATTCTGAAGCCTACGAGATTAATCTCGTTGTTGGTGTAGACGATCATCCCGGTGCTGCAATCTGGCAGCACTTCCGTACTCGGTCGCGCGTACGGTGTCGATGAAGCCCGACCTCTCCCCGTTCCAGCGGGCAGTGGAGGTGTGGTAGATCTCCTCGCAATTCCAGCAGCACGACGGCGTGGTGGTGGTGGAGGAGGACGAAAAACTACAGGGCATCGCCTAAGCCGGAGCAGTGTAAGGAGGTGGAGGAGAGAGGGGGCGGCCAGGGTTTGGTCTGAGGGATGGGCCACGCCCCCAGCCCCTCCCCTCTTTATATAGGGGGGAGGTCGGCTAGGGTGGCCCCCCTGCGCCCCCATCTCATCTAGGGCCGGCGGCCACAAGGGGGAGGGGGAAACTTCCACCCCAAGATGATCCCCCCTTAGGGTTTTTGGAGAAACCCTAAGGGGTGGCCGGCCTGGGCCTTGGGGCTTGGTGCGCCTGGCCCATTAGGGCTGGGCAGCACCCCCTCGGCCCCTGTTGGCCGCCCTAGGTCATGGGCCCCATGGTGGACCCTTCCGGAACCTTCTAGAACCTTCCGGTCTATCAACGGAGAAATTCCGAACTTTTTCCGAAACCTAAAAATCAACTTCCCTTATCTGAATCTTATTCTCCGGACCATTCCGGACCTCCTCGTGATGTCCTGGATCCCATCCGAGACTCCGAACAAACTTCGGTCTCCATCTCATATTCCGAATCTACTTATGCGACATCGAACCTTAAGCGCGTCACCCTACGGTTCGTGAACTATGCATACATGGTCGAGACTCCTCTCCAAGCAATAACCAATAGCGGGATCTGGAGATCCATAATGGCTCCCACATATTCAACAATAATTTAGTGATCGATTGAACCATTTACATACGATACCGATTCCCTTTGTCACACGATACTTTACTTGTCCGAGGTTCGATCATCGGTATCTCCATACCTTGTTCAACCTCGTTACCGACAAGTACTCTTTACTCGTACCGTGGTATGTCATCTCTTGTGATCCAATCACATGCTTGCAAGATAATCAGACGCCATTCCACCAAGAGGGCCCAGAGTATATCTATCCGTCATAAGGATGGACAAATCCCAATATTGATCCATATGCCTCAACTCACACTTTCCGAATACTTAATCCCATCTTTATAACCACCCATTTACGCAATGGCGTTTGATGTAATCGAAGTACCCTTCCGATGTAAGTGATTTACATGATCTCATGGTCGAAGGACTTAGGCAACTATGTATCGAAAGCTTATAGCAAACTGAACTTAATGACTTGATCTTATGCTACGCTTATTTGGGTGTGTGTCCATTATATCATTCAAATATGACATAACCTTGTTATTAATAACATCCAATGTTCATGATCACGAAACCATGATCATCCATTAATCAACAAGCTAGTTATACAAGAGGCTTACTAGGGACTTCTTGTTGTTTACATAACACACATGTATCAATGTTTCGGTTAATACAATTATAGCATGGTATACAAACATTTATCATAAACACAAAGATATTATAATAACCACATTATTATTGCCTCTTGGGCATATCTCCAACAGTCTCCCACTTGCACTAGAGTCAATAATCTAGATTACATTGTAAGGTACCTAACACCCATGGCATTCTGGTGTTGGTCATGCTTTGCCCTAGGGAGAGCTTTAGTCAACGGATCTGCCACATTCAGATCTATGTGCACTTTGCAAAACTTTACTTCACCATCTTCGATGTACTTGCGAATCAAATGAAAATGCAGCTTGATATGCTTTAGCTTCTTGTGTGACCTTGGTTCTTGTGCATTGGCGATGGAACCCATGTTGTCACAATAGATGACTAATGGGTCCAATGCACTAGGAACCACACCAAGCTCAACAATGAACCTCTTCATACATACCGCTTCCGATGAAGCCTCCGAAGCCGTTATGTATTCAGATTCAGTTGAAGACTTCGCCACCATGCACTGCTTGGAACTCATCCAGCTAACTGCAGCTCCATTCAGTATAAACACGTACCCAGACTGAGACTTAGAGTCATCAGGATCAGTGTTCCAACTTGCATCGGTGTAACTGGTTACAACGAGCTCTTGGTCACCGCCATAACAAAGAAACATATCCTTAGTCCTTTTCAAGTACTTCAGGATATTCTTGACCACTGTCCAGTGTTCCATTCTGGATCACTCTGATATCTGCTGGTCAAACTAACAGCATGGGCGATATCCGATCTAGTACACAGCATGGCATACATGATAGAGCCTACTGCCGAGGCATAGGGGATCTTGTTCATCCTCTCTCTTTCTTCTGCCGTAGCCGGACCTTGAGTTTTACTCAAGACCTTACCTGGCAACATAGGCGAGAACCCTTTCTTGCTTTCATCCATTCGAAACTTCTTTAGAATCTTGTCCAGGTATGTACTCTGTGAAAGCCCTATTAGGCGTCTTGATCTATCTCTATAAATCTTGATGCCTAAAATGTACGGTGGTTCACCAAGGTCTTTCATTGAAAAACACTTATTCAAATAACCTTTAACACTGCTTAATAGTTCTATATCATTCCCAATCAATAATATGTCATCTACATATAATATCAGGAACGCTACAGAGCTCCCACTCACTTTCTTGTAAATACAGGCCTCACCATGAGTCCGTATAAACCCGAAGTCTCTGATCACCGTATCAAAGCATCGGTTCCAACTCCAGGATGCTTGCTTCAGTCCATAAATGGAATGCTCAAGTTTGCATACCTTGTCAGCATTTTTAGGATCGACAAAACCTTTGGGTTGTACCATATACAACTCTTCCTCAATGTCACCATTAATGAACGCCGTTTTGACATCCATATGCCAAATCTCATAATCAAAAAATGCAGCTATTGCTAACAAAATCCTCACAGCCTTTAGCTTCGCTACAGGTGAGAAAGTCTCATCGTAGTCAACTCCTTGAATTTGTCGGAACCCCTTCGCGACAAGTCGAGCTTTATAGACAGTAATATTACCATCAACATCTGTTTTTCTCTTGAAGATCCATTTATTCTCAACAGCCTTGCGGCTATCAGGTAAGTCTACCAAAGTCCATACTTGGTTATCATACATGGATCCCATTTCAGATTTCATGGCTTCTTGCCATTTGTTGGAATCTGGGCTCATCATCGCTTCTTCATACGTCGCAGGGTCTTCATCATTGTTATCCACAATCATGACATTTAGACAGGGATCATACCAATCAGGAGTGGTACGTTCCCTCGTCGATCTGCGAGGTTCAGTAGCTTCCTCGTTCGAAGTTTCATGATCATCATAATTTGCTTCCTCTCCTATCGGCGCGGGCTGCGCAGGAACTTCTTCCGGCACTGCGCTACTCTGATCTGTGAGAGAAGGTTCATTAACCTCGTCGAGTTCTACTTTCCTTCCAGTCACTTCTTTAGTGAGAAACTCCGTCTCAAGAAAGGATCCGTTCTTGGCAACAAAGATTTTGCCTTCGGATCTGTGATAGAAGGTGTACCCAATTGTTTCTTTAGGGTATCCTATGAAGACGCATTTCTCCGCTTTGGGTTCTAGCTTGTCAGGTTGTAACTTATTTACATAAGCTTCGCAACCCCAAACTTTAAGGAACGACATCTTAGGTTTCTTCCCAAATCATAATTCATACGGTGTCCTTTCAACGGATTTAGATGGTGCCCTATTTAATGTGAATGCGGCTGTCTCTAATGCATAACCCCAAAACGATAACGGCAAATCGGTAAGAGAAATCATAGACCGAACCATGTCTAAGAGAGTTCGATTACGACGTTCGGACACACCATTACGCTGTGGTGTTCCCGGCGGTGTCAACTGTGAAAGTATTCCGCATTTCTTTAAATGCATGCCAAACTCATATCTCAGATATCCGCCTCCGCGATCAGAACGCAGAAACTTAATCTTCTTGTTACGTTGATTTTCTACTTCACTTTGGAGTTCCTTAAACTTCTCGAAAGTTTCGGACTTATGTTTCATAAAGTAAATATACCCATCTCTACTCAGATCATCCGTGAAGGTTAGAACATAACGATAACCACCGCGCGATGCCACACTCATTGGTCCGCACACATCGGTATGTATGATTTCCAACAAGTATGTAGCTTGCTCCATTGTACCAGAGAATGAAGTCTTAGTCATTTTTCCCATTAGACATGCTTCGCATCTATCAAGTGACTCAAAGTCAAGTGACTCAAGAAGTCCATCGGAATGGAGTTTCTTCATGCAATTCACTCCAATATGAACAAGACGACAATGCCACATATAAGTAGAATTATCATTCAATTTAATTCGCTTAGCATCAATGTAATGAACATGTGTATCACTACTATCGAGATTTAACAAGAATAAACCATTCATCTTAGGCGCATGACCATAAAAGATATTACTCATATAAATAGAACAACAATTATTCTCTGATTTAAATGAATAACCGTCTTGCATTAAACAAGATCCAGATATAATGTTCATGCTCAACACAGGCACCAAATAAAAATTATTGAGGTTTAAAACTAATACCGAAGGTAGATTTAGAGGGAGCGTGCCGATGGCGATCACATGGACCTTGGATCCATTTCCAACGAGCATCGTCACCTCGTCCCTCGCCAGGCTTCGTTTATTCAGCAGCTCCTGTTTCGAGTTACAAATGTGAGCAACCGAACATGTAACGCCCCAACTTTTGCAACCTTGTTAAGTGTCTTGAGTGCAAAAATAAGGTGGAACAAAATCTTATTCTAAAGACTAATTAAGATTAATTGTCTTAATTTGCTTGCAGATGAATTGTCTTGATCTGTTTTTTTATGAAACGCTTGATTTGCTTGTAGATGAAATTTCCTTCACCTTTTTGGTTGAGTTAGATTGTCTTGAGTTACCCCACCACATAATCCTCCTAGATAAAAACCAACTAGCAACTCATTAACTAAAACACTTCCATTTGTGGAACCATGAACGCACCTATCTTGGGATCATCTCTGTAATGCACTTTAGCTCACCCTATCTTCCCTTCAAGTTCGAATATCATCCACTACTTAATATATATCCTTCTCCTTTATCCTAGTCACAAACTCTACGACACCACAAATTTGGCTAAGTCCTAAAACGGTCATCAGGTTCCATTTCGAATATGCTGGATTAAGCTACCCCTTGCCATCTAAGAAAATGCGCTTGGTCCTAGACCTGCCTTGTATTGGGAACTTCCCAACCATACCTTTACCTTGGACCAATTCACTCATGTACCCACTTATTCCGAGATGGTTTTGAGGCCAAGTCAATAACCTGTTTTGGCAGTGTTAAAATCTTCTAAATTTGACAGTTGTTTCCTAAGACTCCACAACTGTTATTGGTGAACTCAAGGCATGGATCTCATCTAAGCAACCCCCTCTGCAACTTCCACGCCTTGCATGTCCCATGCAAGTCTTGCAACCCCTCTCTCCAACTTGATCTTATACCCTACCCAATATTTCACCCTAAGATCACTTTTTCCATTTTTACCTCTTGTTTTTCTTACTCCACGTTTAATCTCCACAAAACCAAGTGCGGAATTGATAGCTACATTTTTTAGTAATCATCTACCCTTGTGAAAATAATTTCCCAAAATTATTATTTCTCAAATCCAATTATTTATATTTCTTTTTCCAAAATTCGCAAAACCCTCTTTAAAAATTATTCTCTAAATTCACTACAAAACTATTTTTTGTTTTATCAAACCTTTTCAATTTATTTATTTTCAAACTTGGGAGTGGTACTGACATGATGTCCTCTCAAAATACTTTCAAAATAATTTCTAGAAAATTTATTTCTTTGTCCTACTTCCTTTTCACAAAAATGCATGTGTTGGTTATATGCCATTTTTCTTGCGTTTTTTGATATCAACTAAATTTGAGAAAAAAAACTTCTATGCTTTGCTTTCAAAAATAAATCTTTTGTATTTCAAAATATCGTATTCTCTCCTTGGAAGGCTTCAAGGGCTATTTGAATGAAATTGACCCTTGACATTGTCTTGTCAACTCCATTAAACCCTTCTTGCATGTGATCATGCACACCCTTCCTTTTCTCTCTTTTCTCTTCCTATGCTTGAATTCGCTCCATCTTTTCTCTCTTGCTTCATCATCATCTCCCTTACCATCTACTCCACCTTTGCACATGTGCTTGTCCTTTTTGGACATGAACAAGAGTGAAGGGCCGGCCATACCATGATTTGGTATGTATGTGTACCATGTTCCATCCTTCTCTCTCTTGCCTTGCTCCACTCTTGGACTCCCCCACCACCAGTACTATATCTTGTTGACCTTCATGCATGGTTGTTTGACCCACTTGGCATCATGTGAGCCGGCCATGCCACTCCTCTTTCCCCTCTCCATGTCTCTCTTTATTTGATTCGATCAACACCACCCCATCACATGACCTCTCCACCATCCTCCCCCCTCTCTGGTCGATCCCTCCATCACGTGTGTGCTTGGCACGATTGGAGAAAGAAAAGAATGGGAGGCAGGAGAGAAAGGTCGGTGAGCCATGCATGCACATGGTGCCATTGCCGCATCCTTCCCAACACACCAGGCCAAATCAGTGGAAACGCATGCACCCTACCTCTGCCTGGCATGCCCTATCCCCCTCACTGCCTCGTCTAGCCTGCCCTAGCCTTTTCCCTCTTATTGACATGCATGCCCATGGGATGTTTCAAATCTGAAACGAGCACCTCTGCCCAGACCGCCTCGCCACTAGCCTCCCCTACCTGTCCCTGGTCGACCGAGATTGTGCCCTCGTCGTTGTCCCTTTCCTCCTGGCAGCACACGCCCGTGCTCTGAGAGCCGACCTTTCGTCGAACACGTGGTGGGCGAGAGATCGTCGCAGTCTCTCCGCTTGGTCCAACCATCCCGTGCCTTGTCCGCTCACCCCTGGAACCGCACTGCTCCCCTTAACTCTCTGGCGCAGCCCCGTACCCTCTCCTTGTCCCCTTCTTCATGGCCACGCACGCCGCCCCGAACCGCCTGTCCGTGGTGACCACGTCACCAGGACGAGTGACGTGTTTCCGTTCCTTTTCTCCCTCTGCCTGACTATATTGAGCAAGCCCGACCCCTCCAAAACCCTCGCACACCACTCCCCCACTCCCCCTCGGAAAACACCGGAGGCACTGGCCTTGGTGCCATCCTCCTCGACCTTGGAGAAGAGGCCGAACTGACCTCGCCGATGTGCAGCCCGTCGTGGACGCGGTTGCTGCTAGCTGCTGCATCTCCTCTCTACCATCCCCCTATGCTCCTTTTATTCTTCCTTTAGCAAGCCCTTCTTGACCCGCCTCCTTTTCGTTTTTAGGTAGAACCGACAGGTTCACCGCTGCGAGCATTCGTGACGGAGGTCGCCGTCGTCGACACCCTCGGCAACGTCATCGACTGGGAAAGTTTGTGCGTGCCCCCGTGGACCCTGCTGCGCAACCGAGTCGACCGAGGAGAACCACCGCAAGCCGCCGCACATCGCCGCATTGGCCCTGCGTCTCCACCGTCGCCGGTGACCTCGGGAGCTGAGCATTGTGTCCGTCCTCGTCAACCAACCTGGAGCTCATCTTCGACACACTTTCTTCCTCTCTTTTCCTTACTCTCGTCTTGTCTCTCTCTATTACACCTGAATCCACCCTTTTCCTTGCAGGGCCTTGCAAGACGAGCGTCACCATCGCATCTGTCCGCGATGTCTCCAACCGCACGTATCTCATCATCATCCGCGCCGGCCTCCTTAAGTTCGCCGGGACGATCTCACCCTAGCCGATGTTTCTCACCGCACCTATACCGTCCCAAGGCCGCAAGCACGTCCGAACCGCCGCAGACCTCCTCCGACGCCTTGCGCTTTCGAGCTCTGCCCACGGCATGGCTGTCGCCATCGTCAACGATCATGTCCGCGGCGCGAGCCCGTGTGCATGTCTGTGGGGCCGAGGAGATGCGCCCCGATCCTCCGCGTCCTACCGGCGTCGCCTCCATCGCCCAAGACCTCCCGCACGGTGAGCTCTCTACTCCTCCGTCGCATAGACACAACAACGCCGCCATCCGGTGCTTGTCGCGGATGTGCGCGTCCGGGGCCATCGGATCGTAATCCGGCGGCCGCATGCAGCCCAACTGCATGCATGGGTGCAGGCCATCGGGCCCTGCCCCAGGCCATTTGAACGGCGCCAGCTCCCGCGCATCCACGGCCAAAGCTGGGCCAGCCCGGTGTGGCACGGCCAGATCCGGGCCCGTCCCCCTTTTTTCTCTTTTATTTCTAGAAAATGTGCCTGTAGATCTATCCCAGCTTTTAATCCACTAAAAATTCCTCACACCTCAAAAAATTGTGATTCAAATTTCTGGATGCTCATCTACTAAATCCTAACCACCTAGAGTTAAATGCATGTGCTGTTTTATTATAGATCTGTGTAGATAATTAAGAGTCCAGAATGTTACTGTAAGTGCATTTTAATTAGTATGAGTTCTGTATAGATTATTTTTGAATGAGGTAAATTTTGTTGTGCTTTAGATGTGAGTACCTTTCTTTTGGCACTGGTCCCATATGCAGGAGCTTCCTGGATTTTGTTTGGTTAGCAAATGAAATTTAGTCCAGAGAGCTCTTTAGTGATTTTTAATTTAAAAAATACAATTGATTTTGGAGAAAAACCAAGTGCTGATCGTAGATATAATGTTAGCGTATTTCTGTGCCAAAGGAAATAATTTTCAGATTGGTAGTTTATGCCTGGCGAATTTATTACTGAAACAGGGCATCTTTTCAGTATCTGATTTTTGTAAATTCTTTTACAAATCAGAAAAATACCAAACCAGTGGGGTTGGATCATATTTAATATTATATTTCCAGGGTTATGCTTGGCTCTGGTTGATTGTGCTCTGATATTGGCAGGCTTAGTTTTTGTTTAAATTTTGTAAATTCTTTAAAAGTTTATTTGCATGTGATTCTTGTGCAAGTGTGTTCTAAATGTTGTTATCTTTTAGTAGGTATGCTGCATGCATTTTTGTGACTCACAAAAAGTTTTAGACCATTAAATGGCTCCTAAGTCATTTCTGGATTTGTAAAAATCATAACTTTTATTTTAAAAACCCTAAAGTAGTGAAACCACTTTCAGTAGCTTGTATTTGTGAACCTTTACATACTGTGATTTTACCAAATTTTGTGTGTGCACTATTCTGAAATGGTCTGTTGATTTGGGTGTTGCTTGTTTCTTTTTATTTTGCGACGCTAGATTCGAAACGCCGCCGGAAACAGAGGAGGAGGTGAATTTGGAGGGTTTGAGGAAGAAGGCCAGGGACACTTTGCTGATCAAGGCAAGCCACCTCTTGATGCATACCTTGTCCTAAATATCTTGCTCTTGCAGTATTACAAGTTTTATAAATTGCATGGTTTTTATTTTATTTATGTGAGTGGTTCCGCCACTCGAAGTTTTATTACTCCACCCTTACGGGTGCAGCCCTCAGGATACCTAATGATCCAACACTTGCTAGAGATATGGTGCTTAACACCTTATCATCCTTTTCGCCGCTTTTCAAAGAAAAGTTGGACTATAGGTCGGGAGCCCTCTTTAAAAAGGTTTGTGAAAATGTTTTCACGAAAGAAGTGTTTCTGGAAAACCTTGGAACGGGGTAGCCCTGCCCAAGTGTGGTTTTATGAAAGACAAAAAGGTTTATAAAAGATATTGCTAGAGGCAAATGGAGATGATAAGTTGTTTTTGAAAAACTTTGGTGATTAAGTACCTAACCGGACCTAGCCAGTACAACCACATTACCCTTTAGTGGGACGGGGCGTAGCGTAATAGTTTGTCTCACCTTAGTTTGGGTCCTGCAAATGTAAGGGTTAGTCCGAGCATGGACACCTATCGACTGTGGCCTTCCCGACGAACTGGGAACGCCTTTCCGTCTCGGACAGATGGCAGGGGTACAACCTATGAGCTCCCATTGAATAATGCTCCGCAGTTGGTCGCGACATTCCGGAGGGTCGAGCTTGTCGGGGAATTTGCTACTCCTGGGTAAACGACCCCTCGGACTCTGGTGTTGGGAGGTACAACTCTAGGGGGCATGTCTTAGCCTAAGGCGGGCAGGCGAAAAACTACGATCGGGTACTTGTCGTGGCATATGTTATTATGCAGGGATGATGCCCACACGATGAGTATTTGGATCTTGTGGGGAAAGTGTACAACCTCTGCAGAGTGTAAAACTATTCGAATAGCCGTGTCTGCGGTTATGGACGTGGGAAAGGCTGCTGCTTGGCATTGGAGGAGTTTTGGTTTTACATAAGTGTTTTCCAATTTTTTTTGGAAATGTACCTGGGATGTACGGAAAAATACCAGTGGGACTGGTGGAGATGTACTTGGTAGGTACGGAGGAAAGTTGAAAGTGTTTTGGTCACTCTGATGGCCGTAAATGAAAATGGGTCTTCCTTACCTATTAGTCTTCCAAAGAAAACTTGTTTTCAAAAAGGTTTTTCAACAAAGATATAGAGATGTCATACTCTTGAGAGGAACTACCTCTCGCTCCTTATAACCCTAGAATAGTGCCTGTTCCTTGATACTGCCAAATTGCATATCCTTTACTTCTCTCTAAGGTGGTTTGCGAGTACAATTCATAATGTACTCATGGCTTTGTCCCTGGCTATTTACTTGGCCAGACTTGGTGGAGTCCGACAGATGAAGAAGGAGTCGATGACATCTATGCGAGCTAGGCACGTCTTCCCAGTCAGTTGCCTGTAGGGTTATGGCATGACTTGGGTCATGCAAACGCTTTCGTCTGAAGTATTTCCGCTGTGTGATTTGTTGATCTCCTGCCATTGCGGCTCTTATGTAAGTATTAGTCATGTGACCTGTTGTAATCTTTCTATTCGGTACTGTAATGGATGATGTATTTGATACCAGTTCGGTTATGCTTTCACGACACACTGATCATGGGATCGTGAATGTGTATGCATAACGGGTGTTTCGGACAGCTAGTCCGGGGCCTCATAGAACAAGTATCAAATACCCAGGCACTACTACGAGAACCAGTAAGTGTTGACTGCCAAAACCCACCGGCGGGCAGCGGCCTTGTCAACACCGTAGAGCCGGGAAGAGCCTAGAGCTGCGACTGGCTGAGACCCCTCCGAGCGACGGCCCGCAATGCTCTTCTGGTCACACGCGGCGATGCGAAGTGCAAGGGCGTGCCACCTGACCTATACCTGGTCAGGAAGGTGATGGGGATGCCTCGCTTAGTTTCTGCAGGGGCATACATGTAAACATTAAATACGAGCCTCGATCGGCTCTCGGGTTATCCTGTGAATCGGCTCAAAGAGCCGATCCACCCATGATCCGTACGGGGTGCACGAATACTTGGTGGTCCTGCTTGATCAAGATGAAGCTAATGAGATCTACGACGATTTAGGGTTTTCACCGCATAATCGGATCATCCTACTCCAGAGTTGGGCCTCGCGGCCACGCACGGTGCTCGTAAGCCGATCCTAAACAAGGCCTAAAAACCAACATGAAGTTGATCCTCGGAACATCCCGTTTAGGACTTGCGAACGCCACCCTACGTGCCACCGGATCCTCCCCCTTTGTAAGGCCTAACTATTGCAGATATTAAACTAATCCTTGTAGAACAAGGAGCAATCGTAACGGATCAGATCTACTAAATAATGATCAAGCGGGGTGCCGCCCCCACACCTGAGATAGGCGTGAGGGCGGCTAGATATGCAAGGGTTGCACTACGTAAGCATGCTTAAACGAAGAACAATGCTAACCCTAACACATCTAATGATAACTACGTTGCTCGCCATCAAAAGCGCTTCGATACGAGCAACGCATGAACAACGTGGGGCTTGTGCTGCCTAGATCGCAAGATGCGATCTAGGCAGCATGTCGCTACCCGATAGAAACCCTCGAGACGAAGGAGTTGGCGATGCGCCGAGATTGGTTTGTTTTGGGGTTGAACGTGAGTTGTTGTTTATTCCATAAACCCTAGGTACATATTTATAGTCCAGGGGACTTTCTAACGTGGGAATATCCCATCGTGCACGATACAAACTCTAACCCTTATCTAAGATAATAAACTACTAAATAAAGATACACGGGCAATTCAGCCCAAACCCTTCGTGCCGGGCCGCTTCAGAAATCTTCCACATGTAATCTTCCAAGCCCGGCCCACCTCTGGATTTGTCTAAAATCTGGTGATAACACATGCCCCCCTGGTTTTGGAAATAACATTTCCAAAATCATTATGCTTTCCCTTCGAAGGGTCATGTCGTGGCAGAGAAGAGCCGTTACAGCATCCGTCATCATTATGCCCTGTCTTCTCAGTTTCTCTAGAAATTCTGACAGCTTTGGCATCGATCCCTTGGAAGCTGTAATGGCATTAAACCTTCAACCAGATTTCTCATTATTTAACCGTGCCGACTGGTTAGCTCTCTTTATCCTCTATTCCATCCCAGCTATCGGCACCAAAAAACCCTCTCCTCCTGTAGCAATGTCTTCCTCCTCCTCTTCCTTCTCGAAACTCTTCCCCCAATCTTCGCCGAAGAAGAAGAACGAGGACAGCCTCCACCCCGCAGTGAATCCCTTCTCCTCCGACAAGGAGGAGAAAGAAGGAGAAGCAGCGAAGGCCAAGGCCTCCCCTCCGCCAAGCTCCCGCCGAAGAAGCGCCCCCGCATGTGGGCGGACAGCGAGGACGAAGATGATGACGAAGAGGAAGAGGAGGAGGATGACTCCTCCTCCTCCATCGGGTATCCGCCGACCAAGCGCTTCCGCTCCCGGGCGGACAGCGAGGATGATGATGATGACGAGGAGGAAGAGGCTCCGGCCAAGGGCTGGGGCAGCGGCGACGAGGAGCTCCTCGGGAGCGGCGCCGACGACGTCGACGGCGGCGATGACGAGGACAGCGACGACTAGTAGTATAGGACTAGTAGTAGCGAGTGCACTAGGCACCGAGATCCCTCTTTTGAGAGCCATCGGCTCTTTCTTGTAAAGCCGCTCCTTGGAATTAATGAAATTGTTCTTTCCATTCATCCTTTAATCGCTCCAATTTCATTCCTTCCGTTTGTCATGCTAAGACCGATAGTAACGCGTCGGACTTCTCTCCTTTTGAACGCCGAGGAAACCGGATTCTAATTAGCTCGTAGGCTAAGAGCTTCTCAATTTAGGCTGCGATTAGATATCGACCAAAATTCTTCGCAATTCCTTAGCCGACAACAACTCATCGGCTATTTTGAGAATCCAGTCCCTTTCCTTTTCTTGCGGCAACGGCACGAGTCCAAGCCTCGTACTAGACGACGGCTTTTCCTTCCCAGTTCCTCCCTGAGACGATCATGATGCAGCCGCAGCCGAGGTGGCTCTAATCGGCTCTTAAAAACAGGGCATCTTCCAGGCTTGTGGCCCCCCGAGTCTTAGCCGAGGCAAAACAGAGCTGTATGGACCTGGGCTCGATCATGTCTGAGGGAGCTTCTTATGCCGAGCTAGCCGATTTGAACATAAATCGGCTTCCCAAAGCGAAGAGCCTTCAAGGCGAGCTGCCCCCGAGTTTCTTCGGTTCTGCCGGCCAGATAGGCTCCTTTCCTTTGGTGGACCTGATGCAATCCATCCTTGACCTGATCCGCCCGCCCATGCTGCTCCTGATATTGTTCTTGAAGAGAGGATCTAAGTCCTTGGACTACGCTCTGATCGTAACAATTACTCCTCTTGAGTCGATGGCCATGCATCGGCTGTATCCTTAAGTCGATGCCTGCTGCATCGGCTGTGTTCGAAAATTTTCGAATTTTCATATATATTTTTTTTTATTTGGCCGATTTCCCTTAATCGGCCCCCAATGTCTCCTTGCACGTATGTTCTCACATGTTTATCTGCACATGTTCATCTGATTATATGCCCCCGAGCCGATACCTGCTGAATGACTCGGATATCGGCTTGTATGGTTAGCCGGGCACCGCACTTGTACGTCGGCTCCGCAAAAATCACGCTGACTCTCGTACGCCGACGTGGTCACTGCCCGGTAGATCGGTGGTGAACGCAAGCGGAACATGTGGTGAAGAGTAATTTTGGCCGATTGCTGGAATCGGCCTCCATATTCATTGGACAGTCGTTGGAGGTCTTGTAATGTCCCTTCATAAACTTTTTGGGGCCGATCACAAGGATCAGCCTCGCCTGGTTTGCTCAATGGTTTAGTCTTGCTATTTGGTTAGGCTGGATAAAACCAACCCAACCTCCGACTTGATGCGCTTCGCTGTCGTCCACCTTGAGTGCACCGTAGAGTTGTGGAGCACTAAGCTCTGTCGGCAAGACGAGTACCATGTTTGTGCCAGCCGATGTCTCATCATCGGCTTTCCTCTGTTTGGGGCGCCATTCCATTTTCCGTGGACGACCCTCTTCATCCAGGGTTCGCTGAACCTTTGCGGCCAGATCAGGTCGTGCCTTCCTTAGCGTATGCAGGTACAACCTTTCGGCTTCCTCCAGGCCGCGCAATCGCTGAACCCTGCGCTTTTGGGAACGGCTGAGTCCGTCAGGGCACCACCTTGGCCGGTGGTACCTGTCTTCTTTCACTTCTCCCTCGTCTTCTGAATCCTCAAGATCTGCCCAACGAGGTGACTCAGCGCGTTTGCTTTGTGGCGGGAGAGGCCCTAGGCGCTCGAACACAGACACGTTGGCTGCCTCCTTCTTTTTATTGTTGCATTACGGGCAATTGCCGATTGTGGGCAATCGGCTCATTCCTGAATCCCAGCGGTGTACCGAAGAAGGGGCAGTCCCAATGTCTGGCGTTGTCATCCTGCTCCCTTGATGCTTCCGTGGCACAGCGCTCGTGCTCCTCCTCATCGCGATTCTGCCGACGATATCTTCTGGCTTCTCTAGCCAGACGATCTCCTCTATCATCGTAATTGGGCCGTCGGCGTTGGTCATACTGACTCACATATTTGTTGAGGAGGTGATCGGAGAGGGGTCGCTGATATCTTATATTCTTCACCTCTCCCTCGGTGACATAGCGCTTGCCATCATGACGGAGCCGATCGCGTGGAGCGGCCTCCTCTGTATCCTTGCTATGAGAGCAGCTGCCCTCATCTCCATCTTTGCCAGAGTGGTTTCCAGGTCCTACCATGTTGATGCTGAACGAGGGACCCGGCTGGCAACCTTCAGGGTAGGTGATTTCCACCATGTTAACGGCGGGGAAGGGTTGGGTGTCGACCTTCATGGCGTACTGGTTGAAAATTAGCCGCCCCTTCTCTATCGCCGCTTGGATGTGCTGACGCCACACCCGGCCGTCGTTGGTGGCATGGGAAAGCGAGTTGTGGAATTTGCGAGTACGGCTTTCCGTTTAGCTCCTTCGCCGTGGGGAACTTGAGACCTTCGGGAATCGTCAACTTGTTTCTCCTTGAGCAGGAGGTCGAAGATTTGTTCGGTCTTGGTCACGTCAAAATCAAATCCCCTGGGCGGCCCCGGTGGCTTTACCCATTTGCAGGCCACGGGGTTCCTCCCCGAGTCCACTCAGCCACTCGCTATCTCTTGGTCTCCCGCGGGCACTTCATCTTCCTCTCGTACCGACCATGACTACGCACGCTTGAACTTGTCTTGGTACAGGTCGGGGTGGCGCTGTTCATATGCTGATAGTTTCGAACCATGTGCGCCGGCGAGGGATAATCTGCTTGGGAGGCCATGTCCTTGAGCTGTGTTGCAAGGCCCGCCACCTGCTAACTCGACCTGCTTCCTTTTCGGTTATACGAACCGAATAACATCGGTTCCTAAGATTCCTGAAGCGCCGGATGTACTCTGTCACCGTTTCCCCGCGCTTCTGGAATAGCCGACTGCCCTTCTTTTCGGCATCATGCCGAACTGGTCTCTCAGTATGGTACTGATCTGATCCGCTGTGCTGGCCGTAGGAGTTGCACTCTGAAGATTCGCCGGGGTGGCGTACTTAGCCAGCCATGTTTGCTTTTCCAGCTCTGAGCCAACTGCAGGAGCTGGGCTCGGGAGTTTCGTCGGTGTGGCGTATTTAGTTAGCCACGTCTGCTTCTCAAGCTCTGTCGCCGGCGTTCCTCCCGTCTTCGCCGGAGTCCCCGATGTTGTGGCCTGGTTTGTGAGTGCCCAGTCACCACAATCCGGCACATACATGCACGCGTATCCTTGAGGGATCTCCTTAGGCGCCTCCATTAAGAACTGGTAGTCACTAGGGTCGCCACCAATCTTGTAGACGAGGAATGCCGGTGTGGTCGGCACTTCAGCGAGTGCTGCCAACGCATATGGCAGCGGTGGACGGGACCGGAGTGGCAACTCTCCTTGATGAGTCCCGAGAGCTGGTCCCGACGGCGAGTACCGGTGGCTCATGATCTCCTGGATCACGCGCGAGCGACACGCTCCAACACGTTGACCAAGTTCTCGCAGTGGCGGTGTAGCGAGTGAGCCACCGGGTAGTTGATCTCCTGCCGCGGACCCCCGGTGCGCTCCTCCGACGGGGTAGAGAGGTCTATCCCATCGAGCGCACCTTGCGGTGAGAATCCCTTCCATCGATGCCATGGGGACGGGTTCTGCGAAAAGAGCCGATGAGGTCGGCTTCGAGGGTGGCCTTGATCTCGTTGTATTGCTTCTTGAGGTCGTCAGGCAGATCCTCGTAGGTGACTGGCGTGCCGTCCGCCATCTCAGATGTAGATGGCGATGTGGTTGATGTAGACGATTGTCCCACCGGGCGTGCCAGAATGTGTTGGCTGCCAAAACCCACCGGCGGGCAGCGGCCTTGTCAACACCGTAGAGCCGGGAAGAGCCTAGAGCTGCGGCTGGCTGAGACCCCTCCGAGCGACGGCCCGCAATGCTCTTCACGGTCACACGCGGCGATGCGAAGTGCAAGGGCGTGCCACCCGACCTATACCTGGTCGGGGAAGGTGATGGGGATGCCTCGCTTAGTTTCTGCGGGGCATACATGTAAACATTAAATACGAGCCTCGATCGGCTCTCGAGGTTATCCTGTGAATCGGCTCAAAGAGCCGATCCACCCATGATCCGTACGGGGTGCACGAATACTTGGTGGTCCTGCTTGATCAAGATGAAGCTAATGAGATCTACGACGATTTAGGGTTTTCACCGCATAATCGGATCATCCTACTCCGGAGTTGGGCCTCGCGGCCACGCACGGTGCTCGTAAGCCGATCCTAAACAAGGCCTAAAAACCAACATGAAGTTGATCCTCGGAACATCCCGTTTAGGACTTGCGAACGCCACCCTACGTGCCACTTGGATCCTCCCCCTTTGTAAGGCCTAACTATTGCGAGATATTAAACTAATCCTTGTAGAACAAGGAGCAATCGTAACGGATCAGATCTACTAAATAATGATCAAGCGGGGTGCCGCCCCCACACCTGAGATAGGCGTGAGGGCGGCTAGATATGCAAGGGTTGCACTACGTAAGCATGCTTAAACGAAGAACAATGCTAACCCTAACACATCTAATGATAACTACGTTGCTCGCCATCAAAAGCGCTTCGGTACGAGCAACGCATGAACAACGTGGGGCTTGTGCTGCCTAGATCGCAAGATGCGATCTAGGCAGCATGTCGCTTACCTGATAGAAACCCTCGAGACGAAGGAGTTGGCGATGCGCCGAGATTGGTTTGTTTTGGGGTTGAACGTGAGTTGTTGTTTATTCCATAAACCCTAGGTACATATTTATAGTCCCGGGGACTTTCTAACGTGGGAATATCCCATCGTGCACGATACAAACTCTAACCCTTATCTAAGATAATAAACTACTAAATAAAGATACACGGGCAATTCAGCCCAAACCCTTCGTGCCAGGCCGCTTCAGAAATCTTCCACATGTAATCTTCCAAGCCCGGCCCACCTCTGGATTTGTCTAAAATCTGGTGATAACACATGCCCCCTGGTTTTGGAAATAACATTTCCAAAATCATTATGCTTTCCCTTCGAAGGGTCATGTCGTGGCAGAGCGAGAGCCGTTACGGCATCCGTCATCATTATGCCCTGTCTTCTCGGCTTCTCTAGAAATTCGACAGGCTTTGGCATCGATCCCTTGGAAGGCTGTAATGGCATTAAACCTTCACCAGATTTCTCATTATTTAACCGTGCCGACTGGTTAGCTCTCTTTATCCTCTATTCCATCCCAGCTATCGGCACCAAAAAACCCTCTCCTCCTGTAGCAATGTCTTCCTCCTCCTCTTCCTTCTCAAAACTCTTCCCCCAATCTTCGCCGAAGAAGAAGAACGAGGACAGCCTCCACCCCGCAGTGAATCCCTTCTCCTCCGACAAGGAGGAGAAAGAAGGAGAAGCAGCGAAGGCCAAGGCCTCCCCCTCCGCCAAGCTCCCGCCGAAGAAGCGCCCCCGCATGTGGGCGGACAGCGAGGACGAAGATGATGACGAAGAGGAAGAGGAGGAGGATGACTCCTCCTCCTCCATCGGGTATCCGCCGACCAAGCGCTTCCGCTCCCGGGCGGACAGCGAGGATGATGATGATGACGAGGAGGAAGAGGCTCCGGCCAAGGGCTGGGGCAGCAGCGACGAGGAGCTCCACGGGAGCAGCGCCGACGACGTCGACGGCGGCGATGACGAGGACAGCGACGACTAGTAGTATAGGACTAGTAGTAGCGAGTGCACTAGGCACCGGATCCCTCTTTTGAGAGCCATCGGCTCTTTCTTGTAAAGCCGCTCCTTGGAATTAATGAAATTGTTCTTTCCATTCATCCTTTAATCGCTCCAATTTCATTCCTTCCGTTTGTCATGCTAAGACCGATAGTAACGCGTCGGACTTCTCTCCTTTTGAACGCCGAGGAAACCGGATTCTAATTAGCTCGTAGGCTAAGAGCTTCTCAATTTAGGCTGCGATTAGATATCTGACCAAAATTCTTCGCAATTCCTTAGCCGACAACAACTCATCGGCTATTTTGAGAATCCAGTCCCTTTCCTTTTCTTGCAGCAACAGCACAGTCCAAGCCCTGTACTAGACGACGGCTTTTCCTTCCCAGTTCCTCCCTGAGACGATCATGATGCAGCCGCAGCCGAGGTGGCTCTAATCGGCTCTTAAAAACAGGGCATCTTCCAGGCTTGTGGCCCCCCGAGTCTTAGCCGAGGCAAAACAGAGCTGTATGGACCTGGGCTCGATCATGTCTGAGGGAGCTTCTTATGCCGAGCTAGCCGATTTGAACATAAATCGGCTTCCCAAAGCAGAGAGCCTTCAAGGCGAGCTGCCCCCCGAGTTTCTTCAGTTCCTGCCGGCCAGATAGGCTCCTTTCCTTTGGTGGACCTGATGCAATCCATCCTTGACCTGATCCGCCCGCCCATGCTGCTCCTGATATTGTTCTTGAAGAGAGGATCTAAGTCCTTGGACTACGCTCTGATCGTAACAATTACTCCTCTTGAGTTGATGGCCATGCATCGGCTGTTATATCCTTAAGTCGATGCCTGCTGCATCGGCTGTGTTCGAAAATTTTCGAATTTTCATATATATATTTTTTTTTATTTGGCCGATTTCCCTTAATCGGCCCCCAATGTCTCCTTGCACGTATGTTCTCACATGTCTATCTGCACATGTTCATCTGATTATATGCCCCCTGAGCCGATACCTGCTGAATGACTGCAGATATCGGCTTGTATGGTTAGCCAGGGCACTGCACTTGTACGTCGGCTCCGCAAAAATCCACGCTGACTCTCGTCTGCCGACGTGGTCACTGCCCAGTAGATCGGTGGTGAACGCAAGCAGAACATGTGGTGAAAGTAATTTTGGCCGATTGCTGGAATCGGCCTCCATATTCATTGGAGAGCTGACTGGAGGTCCTGTAATGTCCCTTCATAAACTTTTTGGGGCCGATCACAAGGATCAGCCTCGCCTGGTTTGCTCAATGGTTTAGTCTTGCTATTTGGTTAGGCTGGATAAAACCAACCCAACCTCTGACTTGATGCGCTTGCTGTCGTCCACCTTGAGTGCACCGTAGAGTTGTGGAGCACTAAGCTCTGTCGGCAAGACGAGTACCATGTTTGTGCCAGCCGATGTCTCATCATCGGCTTTCCTCTGTTTGGGGCGCCATTCCATTTTCCGTGGACGACCCTCTTCATCCGGGGTTCGCTGAACCTTTGCAGCCGGATCAGGTCGTGCCTTCCTTAGCGTATGCAGGTATAACCTTTCGGCTTCCTCCGGGCCGCGCAATCGCTGAACCCTGCGCTTTTGGGAACGGCTGAGTCCGTCAGGGCACCACCTTGGCCGGTGGTACCTGTCTTCTTTCACTTCTCCCTCGTCTTCGAATCCTCAAGATCTGCCCAACGAGGTGACTCGGCGCGTTTGCTTTGTGGCGGGAGAGGCCCTAGGCGCTCGAACACGGACACGTTGGCTGCCTCCTTCTTTTTATTGTTGCATTCGGGCAATTGCCGATTGTGGGCAATCGGCTCATTCCTGAATCCCAGCAGTGTCTGAAGAAGGGGCAGTCCCAATGTCTGGCGTTGTCATCTTGCTCCCTTGATGCTTCCGTGGCACGGCGCTCGTGCTCCTCCTCATCGCGATTCTGCCGACGATATCTTCTGGCTTCTCTAGCCAGACGATCTCCTCTATCATCGTAATTGGGCCGTCGGCGTTGGTCATACTTGACTCACATATTTGTTGAGGAGGTGATCGAGAGAGGGTCGCTGATATCTTATATTCTTCACCTCTCCCTCGGTGACATAGCGCTTGCCATCATGACGGAGCCGATCGCGTGGAGCGGCCTCCTCTCGTATCCTTGCTATGAGAGCAGCTGCCCTCATCTCCATCTTTGCCAGAGTGGTTTCCAGGTCCTACCATGTTGATGCTGAACGAGGGACCCGGCTGGCAACCTTCAGGGTAGGTGATTTCCACCATGTTAACGGCGGGGAAGGGTTGGGTGTCGACCTTCATGGCGTGCTGGTTGAAAATTAGCCGCCCCTTCTCTATCGCCGCTTGGATGTGCTGACGCCACACCCGGCGGTCGTTGGTGGCATGGGAAAGCGAGTTGTGGAATTTGCGAGTACGGCTTTCCGTTTAGCTCCTTCGCCGTGGGGAACTTGAGACCTTCGGGAATCGTCAATCTGTTTCTCCTTGAGCAGGAGGTCGAAGATTTGTTCGGTCTTGGTCACGTCAAAATCAAATCCCACGGGCGGCCCTGGTGGCTTTACCCATTTGCAGGCCACGGGGGTTCCTCCCCGAGTCCACTCAGCCACTGCTATCTCTTGGTCTCCCGCAGGCACTTCATCTTCCTCTGTACCGACCATGACTACTGCACGCTTGAACTTGTCTTGGTACAGGTCGGGGTGGCGCTGTTCATATGCTGATAGTTTCTGAACCATGTGCGCCAGCGAGGGATAATCTGCTTGGGAGGCCATGTCCTTGAGCTGTGTTGCAAGGCCTGCCACTGCTAACTCGACTGCTTCCTTTTCAGTTATACGAACCGAATAACATCGGTTCCTAAGATTCCTGAAGCGCTGGATGTACTCTGTCACCGTTTCCCCGCGCTTCTGGAATAGCCGACTGCCCTTCTTTTCGGCATCATGCCGAACTGGTCTCTCAGTATGGTACTGATCTGATCCGCTGTGCTGGCCGTAGGAGTTGCACTCTGAAGATTCGCCGGGGTGGCGTACTTAGCCAGCCATGTTTGCTTTTCCAGCTCTGAGCCAACTGCAGGAGCTGGGCTCGGGAGTTTCGTCGGTGTGGCGTATTTAGTTAGCCACGTCTGCTTCTCAAGCTCTGTCGCCGGCGTTCCTCCCGTCTTCGCCGGGTCCCCGATGTTGTGGCCTGGTTTGTGAGTGCCCAGTCACCACAATCCGGCACATACATGCACGCGTATCCTTGAGGGATCTCCTTAGGCGCCTCCATTAAGAACTGGTAGTCACTAGGGTCGCCACCAATCTTGTAGACGAGGAATGCCGGTGTGGTCGGCACTTCAGCAGGTGCTGCCAACGCATATGGCAGCGGTGGACGGGACTCGGAGTGGCAACTCTCCTTGATGAGTCCCGAGAGCTGGTCCCGACGGCGAGTACCGGTGGCTCATGATCTCCTGGATCACGCGCGGAGCGACACGCTCCAACACGTTGACCAAGTTCTCGAGTGGCGGTGTAGCGAGTGAGCCACCGGGTAGTTGATCTCCTGCCGCGGACCCCGGTGCGCTCCTCCGACGGGGTAGAGAGGTCTATCCCATCGAGCGCACCTTGCGGTGAGAATCCCTTCCATCCGATGCCATGGGAACGGGTTCTGCGAAAAGAGCCGATGAGGTCGGCTTCGAGGGTGGCCTTGATCTCGTTGTATTGCTTCTTGAGGTCGTCGGGCGGATCCTCGTAGGTGATCGGCGTGCCGTCCGCCATCTCGGATGTAGATGGCGATGTGGTTGATGTAGACGATTGTCCCACCGGCGTGCCAGAATGTGTTGACTGCCAAAACCCACCGGCGGGCAGCGGCCTTGTCAACATCGTAGAGCCGGGAAGAGCCTAGAGCTGCGGCTGGCTGAGATCCCTCCGAGCGACGGCCCGCAATGCTCTTCTGGTCACACGCGGCGATGCGAAGTGCAAGGGCGTGCCACCTGACCTATACCTGGTCAGGAAGGTGATGGGGATGCCTCGCTTAGTTTCTGCAGGGCATACATGTAAACATTAAATACGAGCCTCGATCGGCTCTCGGGTTATCTCGTGAATCGGCTCAAAGAGCCGATCCACCCATGATCCGTACGGGGTGCACGAATACTTGGTGGTCCTGCTTGATCAAGATGAAGCTAATGAGATCTACGACGATTTAGGGTTTTCACCGCATAATCGGATCATCCTACTCCAGAGTTGGGCCTCGCGGCCACGCACGGTGCTCGTAAGCCGATCCTAAACAAGGCCTAAAAACCAACATGAAGTTGATCCTCGGAACATCCCGTTTAGGACTTGCGAACGCCACCCTACGTGCCACTGGATCCTCCCCCTTTGTAAGGCCTAACTATTGCGGATATTAAACTAATCCTTGTAGAACAAGGAGCAATCGTAACGGATCAGATCTACTAAATAATGATCAAGCGGGGTGCCGCCCCACACCTGAGATAGGCGTGAGGGCGGCTAGATATGCAAGGGTTGCACTACGTAAGCATGCTTAAACGAAGAACAATGCTAACCCTAACACATCTAATGATAACTACGTTGCTCGCCATCAAAAGCGCTTCGATACGAGCAACGCATGAACAACGTGGGGCTTGTGCTGCCTAGATCGCAAGATGCGATCTAGGCAGCATGTCGCTACCTGATAGAAACCCTCGAGACGAAGGAGTTGGCGATGCGCCGAGATTGGTTTGTTTTGGGGTTGAACGTGAGTTGTTGTTTATTCCATAAACCCTAGGTACATATTTATAGTCCAGGGGACTTTCTAACGTGGGAATATCCCATCGTGCACGATACAAACTCTAACCCTTATCTAAGATAATAAACTACTAAATAAAGATACACGGGCAATTCAGCCCAAACCCTTCGTGCCAGGCCGCTTCAGAAATCTTCCACATGTAATCTTCCAAGCCCGGCCCACCTCTGGATTTGTCTAAAATCTGGTGATAACAGTAAGATAGACATCAATAACATGTATATCAAATATACCTTTCTTCTTGACGTGGCCGCTCTTCAGATCGGGCAAGTACTTGGGGAAATTCCTCTTCCCGTGCACCTTCTCCTTGTAGTAATAGCACACAGTATCAGGCTTAGGGCCAGCCTTAGGATTCTCAGGAGGCGCAGCAGCTTTCTTGCCGCCCTTCTTAAAGTTGCCCTTGTGGTTAGGCTTGCCCTGCTTCTTGAAACTGGTGGTCTTGTTGACCATCAACACTTGGTGCTCTTTCTGTATCTCAACTTCATAAGATTTCAGCATGGAAAAGAGTTCAGGTAACTTTTTGTTCATGTTCTGCATGTTGTAGTTCATCACGAAGTTCTTGTAACTAGGTGGCAGTGATTGGAGGACACGATGAATGCCCAGCTGGTTAGGAATCACAATTCCCGAGTCCCTAAGCTTCTTCGCATGCCCATACATTTTGAGTATGTGCTTGCTAACGGAGCTACACTCTTCCATCATGCAGCCAAAGAAGTGTTTCGAGGCCTCATAGCTTTCCACGGCCGCATGAGTTTCAAAGATAGCTTTTAGCTCATGGACCAGCTCATAAGGGTCGCGGTGCTCAAACCGTTTTTGGAGCTCCACCTCTAGGCTGCACAGGATGGCACACTGAACTTGAGAGTACCGAATGACCCGAGTCTCGTAAACATTCTTTACGTCCTCAGAAACTACAGGTGGTGGTGGGGGACCTAGCGGTGCTTCGAGCACATATTGCAGATTTCCACCACTGAGGAAAATCCTCACATGACGGAACCAGTCGGTGAAGTTGCTACCGTTGCTCCTAAGCTTTTCTTTCTCTAGGAACTGGTTAAAACTGATGGAGGGGGACGCCATGATCTACAACATATTTGCAAAGAGTTTAGACTAAGTTTATGATAAATTGAGTTCAATTTTAATTCTTAAATTAACTAGGTGAACTCCCACTCAAAACAACATCACTCACATTGTCTTAGTGATCAAACGAACCAAATCCACTACACCAAGTCCGATCTTCACGAGAAAAGATGTAGCTTCAAAGGCGAACACTCAAAGTGTTCATCATATCATTCATATGACTCATGCTCTACCTTTCGGTATCCCGTGTTCTGAGACCATGTCTGTACATGCTAGGCTCGTCAAGGCAACCTTAGTATCAGCGTGAGCAAAACTGGCTTGCACCCATTTTATGCACATGTAGAATCTATCACACCCGATCATCACATGATGCTTCAAAACGACAAGTCTTAGCAACGGTGCATACTAAGGATGAACACTTTATTATCTTGATATTTTAGTGAGAGGGATCATCTTATAATGCTACCATCGCGATCTAAGCAAAATAAGATGCATAAAGGATTAAAATCACATGCAATTCATAATGTGTGATATGATATGGCCTTTCTTCTTGTGCTTTTGATCTCCATCTCCAAAGCACGGACATGATCTCCATCATCACCAGCATGGTGTCAAGGTCAGTGGCGCCGCTTCATGGTTGTCCATCACTTATAGCTACTATAACAACTACTTGAAATAAAGCTATTACATGATGAATAAACATGCATGTCTTTAACAAAAATTAAAGACAACCATTAGGCTCCTGCCGGTTGCCATAATACAATAATGAACATCTCATACATCAAATATAATCATCATCACATGGCCATATCACATCACCAAATCCTGCAAAAACAAGTTAGACGCCTCTAATTTGGTTTGCATATTTTACGTGGTTTAGGGTTTTCGAGTAAGATCCAATCTACCTACGAACATGAACCACAACGGTGATACTAGTGTTGTCAATTGAAAGAGCAAATTGAATCTTCACTATGGTGGGAGAGACAGACATCCGCAAAGCCACTTATGCAATACAAGTTGCATGTCAAGCGTGGAGCAAGTCTCATGAGACGCGGTCATGTAAAGTTAGCCCGGTCCGCTTCATCCCACCATCTCGCAAGATGTAAAGTGCACTAACTAAAAACAACAAAAGCATCAACGCCCACAAAACCATGGTGTTCTACTCGTGCAACAGATCTATGCATAGACACGGCTCTGACACCACTGATGGGTTCGTTGCATGGAAAACAAAAAAGTTTCCTACCGCAAAGACGAATAAATCCAAGATCTAATCTATGGAAAAGCCAAGATCTAATCTACAAGATCGGAGCAACGAGATGGAGATGAGAGTAACCCTCGAAGATTCCAAAACCTACGAGATTAATTCGTTGTTGGTGTAGACGATCGTCCCGGTGCTGCAATCCGGCAGCATTTCCGTACTCGGTCGCGCGTACGGTGTCGATGAAGCCCGTCCTCTCCCCGTTCCAGCGGGCAGCGGAGGTGTGGTAGATCTCCTCGCAATTCCAGCAGCACGGCGGCGTGGTGGTGGTGGTGGAGGAGGAAAAACTGCAGGGCTTCGCCTAAGGCGGACCAGTGTATGGAGGTGGAGGAGAGAGGGGGGCGGCCAGGGTTTGGTCTGAGGGATGGGCTGCGCCCCCTCCCCTCTTTATATAGGGGGCAGGTAGGCTAGGGTGGCCCCCCTGCGCCCCCATCTCATCTAGGGTCGGCGGCCACAAGGGGGAGGGGGGAAACTCCCCACCCCGAAGATGATCCCCCCTTAGGGTTATTGGGGAAACCCTAAGGGGTGGCCGGCCTGGGCCCTGGGGCTTGGTGCGCCAGGCCCATTAGAGCTGGGCAGCACCCCCTCGGCCCATGTTGGCCTCCCTAGGTCGTGCGCCCCATGGTGGACCATTCCGGAACCTTCTAGAACCTTCCGGTCTATCATCGGAGAAATTCCAAACTTTTTCTGAAACCTAGAAATCAACTTCCCTTATATGAATCTTATTCTCCGGACCATTCCGGACCTCCTCGTGATGTCCTGGATCCCATCCGAGACTCCGAACAAACTTCGGTCTCCATCTCATATTCCGAATCTACTTACGCGACATCGAACCTGAAGCGCGTCACCCTACGGTTCATGAACTATGCAGATATGGTAGAGACTCCTCTCCGAGCAATAACCAATAGCGGGATCTGGAGATCCATAATGGCTCCCACATATTCAACGATAACTTAGTGATCGATTGAACCATTTACATACGATACTGATTCCCTTTGTCACACGATACTTTACTTGTCTGAGGTTCGATCATCGGTATCTCTGATGACCCACAAGTATAGGGGGTGTATCGTAGTACTTTCGATAAATAAGAGTGTCGAACCCAACGAGGAGCAGAAGGTGTTGACAAGCAGTTTCGATGAAGGATTCACTGTAAATGCTCACAGACAAGTATTCGGGGGTTTTGATGTAACAGATGAATAAAGTACAAGTAAGTAAAATGCGAGAGAAATAATTGCAGCGAGTGGCCCAATCTTTTTTAGCACAAAGGACAAGCCGGTTTGTTTACTTATAATGACCAAACGTTCTTGAGGACACACGGGAATTTAGTCTAGTGCTTTCGCTTCATGTAGCTAAATAATCTTCATTGTTTTGATAAGTGTTATGTGGATGAACCTATGCTAATGCACCGCCCTTCCTAGGACTAATACATACTTGTGATTATACCCCTTGCAAGCATCCGCAACTACAAGAAAGTAATTAAGATAAATCTAACCACAGACCTTAAACTCTAAGATCCCGCAATCCCTCCTCGCATCGATATACCAACGGGGGCTCGGGTTTCGTCACTCCGGCAACCCCGCAATTGGCAAACGAGTACAAGATGTATTCCCCTAGGCCCATAAATGGTGAAGTATCGTGTAGTCGACGTTCACACGACACCACTAGAAGAATGCCACCACAACTTAAATATCATAACATTGAATATTACTCAACCATAATTCACTACTAACATTTAGACTTCACCCATGTCCTCAAGAACTAAACGAACTACTCACGAGACATCATATGGAACATGATCAGAGGTGATATGATGATGAATAACAATCTGAACATAAACCTTGGTTCAACGGTTTCACTCAATAGCATCAATAACAAGTAGAAATCAATACCGGGAGAGTTTCCCCTATCAAGATCCAACCCAAATTGTTACAGCGGTGATGAGGTGCAGCGGTGGAGATGGCGGTGATGATGATGATGATGATGACGGTGGTGATGGAGATGATGTCCAGCTCGATGACGATGACGATGGCGTCGATTTCCCCCTCCGGGAGGGAATTTCCCCGGCTGATTCCTGCCCGCCGGAGAGCTCTTTTCTCCCTGGTGTTCTCCGCCCCGCAGAGGCGGCTGTAACCCTTCGTGAGGAACCCTCTGTGGCTTAGGTCTTCGGGACGAAGGATTTCGCGAAGAAAAGGAGGCGAAAGGGGCTGTGGGGCCCCCACACCACAAGGTGGCGCGGCCAGGCCATGGGCCGCGCCGGCCTGTGGTCTGGCCCCACCTTGGGCCTTCTCGGCTTCCCCTTCTGGCTTTCTCCGTCATCTGGAAAAATAGGATTTTTGGTGTAATTTCCTTCCACAGTTGATCTTCCGAAATATTGCGTTCTGACGGTGCTTTTTCCAGCAGAATCCTGGCTCCGGTGCTTGATCCTCCAATAATGATGAAACATGCAAAATAGATGAAATAACATAAGTATTGTGTCCAACCATGAAATATATCAATGAATAACAGCAAATTATGATACAAAATAGTGATGCAAATTGGACGTATCAACTCCCCCAAGCTTAGACTTCGCTTGTCCCCAAGCGAAACTGAACTCGGTAAACAGGACCACATGTTTATGGAGTGAAGAGTCGATAAATAAAATACGGACAAGAAGCATCATATTCATTCACACAAGACATTCTAGTAAACAACTTCCTCATATAATTCAACTTGAAACAAGTATAAAGTAATCACAAATAAAGGTGCATAAGAAATCGTAGTTGGTGATGGCAAACTTTGTTCTTGGTCAAAGAACAGTTAACAGTTTATACTTATCTATTGAGCCGCGCTCTCATATTAAAGCTTATGGTAAACTTGCATACTCAATCACAATGATCATTAATAACTTGCAAAGCTATATTCATTCAGATAAAACTTGTACTAAACAAGGAAAAGTAAAAGACATGATGAAGTAAATCACAATATAGTAGTTTGATCACAACTACTCAAATGCTTGCTTGAGATGGAGGGAAATAGGTTTACTGACTCAACATAAAGTAAAAGACAGGCCCTTCGCAGAGGGAAGCAGGGATTAAATCATGTGCTAGAGCTTTTCAAGTTTTGAAATCATATAGAGAGCATAAAAGTAAAGTTTTGAGGGGTGTTTGTTGTTGTCAACGACTCGTAATGGGTACTCTAACCCCCTCGCCAGACAAACCTTCAAAGAGCGGCTCCCATTTTATTTTCATTTTTTGTGGCACTCCTTCCAACCTTTCTTTCACAAACCATGGCTAACCGAATCCTCGGGTGCCTGCCAACAATCTCATACCATGAAGGAGTGCCTTTTTATTTTAGTTTTATTATGATGATGACACTGCCCCCAACCTTTGCTTACACAAGCCATGGCTAACCGAATCCTTCGGGTGCCTGCCAACAATCACATACCATGGAGGAGTGTCTAATTAGTTTAATTAGTTTGGGACTAGGAATCCCATTGCCAGCTCTTTTTGCAAAATTATTGGATAAGTGGATGAAGCCACTAGTCCATTGGTGAAAGTTGCCCAACAAGATTGAAAGATAAAATACCACATACTTCCTCATGAGCTATAAAACATTGACACAAATAAGGGATAGTAAATTTTGAATTGTTTAAAGGTAGCACACGAAATATTTACTTGGAATGGCATAAAATACCATGTAGTAGGTAGGTGTGGTGGACAGAAATGACATAGGTTTGGGTTCAGGTTTGGATGCACGAGAAGCCTTCCCTCTCAGTACAGGTCTTTGGCTAGCAAGGCTAAATAGCAAGCATAAGAGTTGAAGGAAACAAACAAATATACATGTGATAGAAACCATCATGCATCTTCCTTGTAAGCACAAACAATTTTAACTTCAGAATAATAAGCTATGAGCTAATCATAAAAAGGAAGACAATGAAACAACTACATGTATTTCTCTTTTCTACTTAAACCTCAAAGTGTTGTTGCTATTGACCAATGCTAAGTTTGCCAAAACCAAATAGATTTATTCAATGCTCCCAAAGTGATACCAATAATAACAACAAGGTAAATCATATAATAGAAATTGCAAACTAAAATAAGGTGTGCAATATGTAAATGATAAGGCTTCTCATTAATATTCCATAACGATAACTCACACCAAGGGATACATAGACAACCAACTAAAGGAGAGATACTTCCAAACTGCAACCCATCTTATATGATAACTTCCCTACTCATGATATGACACTACTTGATAGTAAAAAGTAAAAGGTAGTGATGATGTGATACCGCGGCACTCCCCAAGCTTGGAACAAACCAAGGGGATGCCAATACCGATGATGAATTACTCCTTTGGCGGTGGTGGTGATGAATTCCCGACAAGCTTCTCCACAAGCTCCTGAAGCTCATCAATCTTGTACATGAGGTTGCGGATCATCTCTGAATTGTGCTCGACGCGATTAAGAAGTATATCAAACGGCGAGTCCCAATTCTTGGAGTTATTTCCCCATCCTTCAGCTTCAGGCTTCGTGCTTCCTGCAGTGTTAGAACGATCTATATCCCAATTGCTAGGCAATGCTGCCTTGGGAATCCTTTCAATTTGATTATTGTAGATTAGATTGCGGAAGGGATGGTAAGTGCCTGAAGAAGATGTCTTTGGAGCTAGGTAATGACGTGGAACTCCTCCTCCGGTGCTAATCCGTGCGCTCTTCTTGGCGTTGAACGGGTTTGACACCACTCTGATGCTTGCAATGGTGGTGCGCGGGCGTACTTGCGGAACTTCTTCGACTTCCTCTTCATCCTCCTTAACTTCTTCCTTCAATTCGGGGTCTTGAATACCTTCCCCCGAAGGCTCCTTGTCCTTGTTGTGGGAGACCATGGTGCTTCTAGATCATAGACAAATCCTGGCAGAAACAACTCGAAACAAAACACATCGAGAAAACGATATACGGACCTCCAGGGGTCCGGGGGATTATATAGCAGGAATTTTTATGACAAACGGAAAGTACCAGGTCGAACCAGAGTCGGAAAGGGGCGACGAGGCGGCCAGACCATAGGGCGGCGCGGGCCCAGGCCAGGCCGCGCCGGCCTGTGGTGGCACGCCCTCGTGCATCCTTTCCACTCCGTTTCGATCTCGTAATTTTTCATATTTTCCAAAAACAGCAAAAACATTGTTCGGAAAGTAAAACACGGACTTTTTATTACCAATACTGTTACCTATTCAAAGTCGAACTCTGGCGGACTGTCAATTTGACCTTTGATGAAATCCTCCGGTGTTTCCACTTGAATAATATCAACATCAACATTATAAGAATCACCCGAGATATAGTGCTTGAGTCTTTGTCCATTCACCACTTGCGTGGCATTGCCTTGGAGAGAACTAATTTTAATTGCTCCGGAACGATACACCTCCTCAACAACATATGGTCCTTCCCATTTCGAGAGTAATTTCCCTGCAAAGAGTCTGAGACGAGACCGATACAATAGGACTTTATCCCCAATATTAAACTCTCTTTTAATAATCCTTCTATCATGCCATTTCTTAACTTTCTCTTTAAAGAGTTTAGCATTTTCATAAGCTTCACTTCTCATTCATCTAGGGAACTTAATTGCAGCAACCTCTTATTACCGGCTAGTTTAGGATCTTTATTTAGTTCTCTAACAGCCCAATAAGCTTTGTGCTCTAGTTCTAAAGGTAAATGACAAGCTTTTCCATAAACCATTTTATAAGGTGACATTCCCATGGGGTTTTTATAAGCGGTTCTATAAGCCCATAGTGCATCCTTCAATTTACTAGCCCAATTCTTTCTAGTTTTATTAACAGTCTTTTGCAAGATAGATTTAATCTCTCTATTTGATAATTCTACTTGCCCACTAGTTTGAGGATGATAAGCGGAAGCAATTCTATGATTAATACCATATTTAGCAAGAGTCTTTCTAAAACCACCATGAATAAAATGAGAACCTCCATCTGTCATAATATATCTAGGCACTCCAAATCTAGGAAAAATAATATCTAAAAGCATTCTTAAAGAGGTCTCACCATCAGCACTTTTTGTAGGTATGGCTTCCACCCATTTAGTAACATAATCAACAACAACAAGTATATGAGTGTTACCTTCTGAAGAGGGAAAAGGTCCCATGAAGTCAAATCCCCAACAATCGAACGGTTCAATAACAAGAGTATAATTCATAGGCATTTCATTACGTCTGGATATATTACCAACCCTTTGGCATTCATCACAAGATAAAATAAACTTTCTCGCATCCTTGAAGAGAGTTGGCCAATAAAAACCTGATTGTAGAACTTTTTGCGCGGTTCTTTCTCCGGCGTGGCATTTACTCAATATCTCTTGTTGTTCATATTCGGGAACACACCTTCGCAGAATACCATCCACTCCTTCTTTATATAAGTGTGGGTCATCCCAGAAATAATGCCTCAAGTCATAAAAGAATTTCCTCCTTTGCTGGAGCTGAAAAGGTTGGAGGCAAGTACTTGGATACAATAAAGTTAGCATAATCAGCATACCAAGGGCTATCTCGCGAGTTCACCTTTATTACAGCCAATTGTTCACTTGGAAAACTATCATTAACAGGAACAGGATCATAAGCAATATTTTCCAATCTAGACAAATTATCGGCAACGAGGATTATCGGCACCTTTCCTATCTACAATATGTAAATCAAATTCTTGCAAAAGAAGTACCCATCTAATAAGCCTTGGCTTAGCATCTTTCTTTGTCATAAGGTATCTAATTGCGGCATGATCGGTATGAATAGTAACTTTTGAATCAACAATATAAGATCTAAACTTATCACAAGCAAAGACTACGGCTAACAATTCTTTTTCAGTAGTAGCATAATTTCTTTGAGCAGCATCAAGAGTTTTACTAGCATAATGAATAACATTCAATTTTTTGTTTACTCGTTGTCCAAGAACAGCGCCTACAGCAAAATCACTAGCATCACACATAATTTCAAATGCTAAGTTCCAATCAGGAGGTTCAACTATAGGAGCAGTTGTTAAGGCTTTCTTTAGAGTTTCAAAGGCTTCCTTACAATCATCATCAAAAACAAATGGTACATCTTTTTGAAGAAGATTAGTAAGAGGCTTTGAAATCTTGGAGAAATCTTTAATAAACTTCCTATAAAACCCAGCATGACCAAGAACACTACGAATACCTTTAACATCCCTCGGATAGGGCATCTTCTCAATTGCTTCAACTTTAGCTCTATCAACTTCAATACCTCTTTCGGAAATTTTATGTCCCAATACAATTCCTTCATTAACCATAAAGTGGCATTTCTCCCAATTAAGAACAAGGTTAGTTTCTTCACATCTCTGGAAAACTTTATCAAGGTTCCGCAAGCAATTACCGAAAGAATTACCATAGACAGAAAAATCATCCATGAATACCTCTACAATACTCTCGCAAAAGCCATGAAAAATAGCAGACATGCATCTTTGAAAAGTAGCAGGAGCATTACATAAACCAAAAGGCGTACATCTATAAGCATAAGTTCCATATGGACAAGTGAAAGTGGTTTTCTCTTGATCCTTAGTTTTAACAGCAATTTGTGAAAATCCAGAATAACCGTCAAGAAAACAAAAATGAGTATTTTTAGATAACCTTTCTAACATTTGATCAATAAAAGGCAAAGGGTAATGATCTTTTTTAGTAACCTTATTAACTTTTTGAAAATCAATGCACATTCTATACTCTACAACTACGCTTTGAGGGATGAGCTCATCATTATCATTAGGCACAACAGTCATTCCTCCTTTCTTAGGAACACAATGCACAGGACTAACCCATCTACTATCAGCAATAGGATATATAATACCAGCTTCGAGAAGTCGTAATACCTCATTTCTTACCACATCCTTCATCTTAGGAATTAGTCGACGCTGGGGTTCAACAACAGGCTTCGCATCATCTTCCATATTAATGGCGTGTTGGCAAATAGAGGGAGAAATCCCCTTCAAATCATTAAGAGTGTAGCCAATAGCTCCTCGGTGTTTCTTCAATATTTCCAATAGCCTTTCTTCTTCAAACTCTGTAAGATTAGAACTAATAATAACAGGATATATTTTCTTATCATCAATATGAGCATATTTAAGATTATCAGGCAAAGGCTTTAAATCAAAAACAGGATCTTCCTTGGGTGGCGGTGTTGTACCCAAATCTTCTACCGGTAAATCATGCTTGAGAATAGGTTGGCGAAGAAAATTTTCCTCAAGCTCATCTCTTTCTTTCCTAAAAGCTTCACTCTCGCTATTCTCCAAATGTTGCTGCAAAGGATTATTAGGCACAAGAACAATAGATGCACACTGCTCCATTTTAAAATCATTACTAGGCAAATCAGCTTTATAAGGAGTTTTGGTAAATTTAGAGAAGTTAAACTCATAAGATTCACCGGCAAATTTAGTCAAAATATTCTCTTTCTTGCAATCTATAATAGCTCCACAAGTATTTAGAAAAGGTCTACCAAAAATGATAGGACAATAATCACTAGCAACGAGAACCAAGTACCAAAAAGTCAGCGGGATATTTAATCTTACCACATAGAACTTCCACATCTCGAACAATACCAATTGGCGAAATAGTTTCTCTATTAGCCAGCTGAATAACCACATCAATATCTTCAAGTTCACAAGAATCAATTTCGTGCATAATCTCCGTGTAAAGCTCATAAGGAATAGCACTAACACTTGCACCAATATCACATAAACCATAATAGCAATGATCACCAATTCTAACAGATAGCATAGGAACACTAACTTGTTTGAGTTTATTAGGATGTGAAACAATATTAGAAGCATCTTCACATAAAATAATATGACCATCCTCCACATTTCCAGTCACAAGATCTTTAACTATTGCTACAGCAGGTTCAACTTTTATTTGTTCTTCAGGTTCTATAGGTTTCTTTTCACTTTTATGAACTGCACTATTTATAACAGAGTACTTCTTCATTTTAGCAGGGAAAGGAGTTTTTTCAATATACGCTTCAGGAATAACATGATCAACAGTTTCAACTACAACGCATTTATTAATAGATGAATCAATTTTATCTTTATACGGTTCATGATACTTATCAAAGTTCTTCTTAGGCAATTCATAATGAGAAGCAAAAGCTTTATAAAGATTTGCAGCAACTTGAGAATCAAGACCATAAGTAGCACTCATATTACGAAATTTATCGAGTATCCATAAAAGCTTCAATGCATTTATAATCATAAATTATACCCGATTCTCTATCCTTGTCGTTCTCCCAACCTTCGAGTATTTTCTTGGATCCGATTAAGAAGGTCCCTTTTAAACTCTTCCTTGTTGCGTGTAAATGATCCGGAACAAGAAGTATCCAGCAAGGTCTTGTCTTGAAAAGAAAGTCTTGCATAGAAATTATCAATAATAACATTACCAGGAAGCTCATGAATGGGGCATTTGAGCATTAAAGACTTCAATCTCCCCCAAGCTTGGGCAATACTTTCTCCATCATGAGGCCAGAAATTATATATGCGGTTCCGATCCTTGTGAATTTCACTTGGAGGATAGAACTTAGAATAAAATAAAGGCACAATGTCCTCCCAATCAAGAGAATCACCATTCTTCAGCAATTTATACCAATGCGCCGCTTTACCAGACAGCGATAGAGAGAATAGTTTCTTTCTAACTTCATTCATAGCAATACCTGCACATTTGAATAACCCGCATAATTCATGTAAAAACATTAAATGATCACCAGGATGGACAGTTCCATCCCCTTCATAGCGGTTATCCATAACACGTTCAATAATTTTCATAGGTATTTTATATGGTATTACTTCCTCACCTGGCGCCTCATCCACTACCGTTGCAGTAGTAATAGATTTCCCAAATAGAAATTGAAGAGAAGATCTCTCCATAATGACTTATAGCAGCAGGCAGAAATAAAATCAGCACAAACAGTAATGGTTTTCCTTACCAATTCCACTTACCAATAGCGCTTAGCTCCCCGGCAACGGCGCCAGAAAATAGTCTTGATGACCCACAAGTATAGGGGGTGTATCGTAGTACTTTCGATAAATAAGAGTGTCGAACCCAACGAGGAGCAGAAGGTGTTGACAAGCAGTTTCGATGAAGGATTCACTGTAAATGCTCACGAGACAAGTATTCGGGGGTTTTGATGTAACGAGATGAATAAAGTACAAGTAAGTAAAATGCGAGAGAAATAATTGCAGCGAGTGGCCCAATCCTTTTTAGCACAAAGGACAAGCCGGTTTGTTTACTTATAATGACCAAACGTTCTTTAGGACACACGGGAATTTAGTCTACTGCTTTCGCTTCATGTAGCTAAATAATCTTCATTGTTTTGATAAGTGTTATGTGGGTGAACCTATGCTAATGCACCGCCCTTCCTAGGACTAATACATACTTGTGATTATACCCCTTGCAAGCATCTGCAACTACAAGAAAAAAATTAAGATAAATCTAACCACAGCCTTAAACTCTAAGATCCTGCAATCCCTCCTGCATCGATATACCAACGGGGCTCGGGTTTCCGTCACTCCGGCAACCCCGCAATTGGCAAGCGAGTACAAGATGTATTCCCCTAGGCCCATAAATGGTGAAGTATCATGTAGTCGACGTTCACACGACACCACTAGAAGAATGACACCACAACTTAAATATCATAACATTGAATATTACTCAACCATAATTCACTACTAACATTTAGACTTCACCCATGTCCTCAAGAACTAAACGAACTACTCACGAGACATCATATGGAACTTGATCAGAGGTGATATGATGATGAATAACAATCTGAACATAAACCTTGGTTCAACGGTTTCACTCAATAGCATCAATAACAAGTAGAAATCAATACCGGGAGAGTTTCCCCTATCAAACAATCAAGATCCAACCCAAATTGTTACAGCGGTGACAAGGTGCAGCGGTGGAGATGGCGGTGATGATGATGATGATGATGACGGTGGTGATGGAGATGATGTCCAACTCGATGACGATGACGTCGATTTCCCCCTCCGGGAGGGAATTTCCCCGGCGGATTCCTGCCCGCCGGAGAGCTCTTTTCTCCCTGGTGTTCTCCGCCCCGCAGAGGCGGCTGTAACCCTTCGTGAGGAACCCTCTGTGGCTTAGGTCTTCGGGGCGAAGGATTTCGCGAAGAAAAGGAGGCGAAAGGGGCTGTGGGGCCCCCACACCACAAGGTGGCGCGGCTAGGCCATGGGCCGCGCCGGCCTGTGGTCTGGCCCCACCTTGGGCCTTCTCGGCTTCCCCTTCTGGCTTTCTCCGTCATCTGGAAAAATAGGATTTTTGGTGTAATTTCCTTCCACAGTTGATCTTCCTAAATATTGCGTTCTCACGGTGCTTTTTCCAGCAGAATCCTGGCTCCGGTGCTTGATCCTCCAATAATGATGAAACATGCAAAATAGATGAAATAACATAAGTATTGTGTCCAAACATGAAATATATCAATGAATAACAGCAAATTATGATACAAAATAGTGATGCAAATTGGACGTATCAATCTCCATACCTTGTTCAACCTCGTTACCGACAAGTACTCTTTACTCGTACCGTGGTATGTCATCACTTGTGATCCAATCACATGCTTGCAAGCTAATCAGATGACATTCCACCGAGAGGGCCCAGAGTATATCTATCCGTCATCAGGATGGACAAATCCCAATATTGATCCATATGCCTCAACTCACACTTTCCGAATACTTAATCCCATCTTTATAACCACCCATTTACGCAATGGCGTTTGATGTAATGAAAATACCATTCCGATGTAAGTGATTTACATGATCTCATGGTCGAAGGACTTAGGCAACTATGTATCAAAAGCTTATAGCAAATTGAACTTAATGACTTGATCTTATGCTACGCTTATTTGGGTGTGTGTCCATTATATCATTCAACTAATGACATAACCTTGTTATTAATAACATCCAATGTTCATGATCATGAAACCATGATCATCCATTAATCAACAAGCTAGTTATACAAGAGGCTTACTAGGGACTTCTTGTTGTTTACATAACACACATGTATGAATGTTTCGGTTAATACAATTATAGCATGGTATGCAAACATTTATCATAAACACAAAGATATTATAATAACCACTTTATTATTGCCTCTTGGGCATATCTCCAACAACAACATCATATGATGCAATAAAAGACCTCCAATTTCAAGAGCTTCATTGAGCTGATATAACATAGCAGTTAATCAAAAATAGAGCCTTGTACATCTATTTCTTCTGGAACGGTTGGTGTACTGGACTCAGTGGATCAATGAGAGCATGTGCCACTGTCACTGTTGCTCTGTGAAATGACCGCAACACTTGATAAATGGGTTGTCCCTACTGACATTACAGCTTTGTTTGCAGGCTGAAACTAAGACAAAACAAGTTAAAATGCAATACAATACAAGGCAAACAAACATCACTGTTGACATAATTTTGAAAGAACCATGGGCATATATAACAAAGAAACCAGTTAAGCCACATGCCTCTTAGAACAAACCAAACTAGATCATGGCGATGATGTATACAATGAACCAAGCAACTAGACACCATGTGCCCAATAACGAAGCCAGGTCACTGCACAGAAGAAATCTAGCAAATAGCCAGTCAAAAGATGTGCATGTTGGATTGGATACAATTAGGAAAATAATGTATGATTGATTTAAGCATGACTCAGATAGTGCCTTCGACATCGTAGAAGTTCAATGCCACAATCAATTGTATGGCTTGTATGAAGTGCCATAACATTTAAATTAAGCATAACGAGGCATTGCTTAATCTGAGAACTGAGTGCTAGCTCAGTGGAAAGGCTTGCGAGTGCGCAGCCAGCCAACCCGAGTTCGAGTCCCAAACGGGACCGAATTACACGGGGTGTTATCTAGCGCGTATAAATTCGCTGCTGGAGAGGTCTCATCATCTATCTCACAAAGTATAGACAAGGGAGGGAATCTTCCTACGTTGGTCAACATTTAGGTATTGCTTAATCTTGAATTCATGATCAAACTAAAAAAAGGGAAAATAACCAGTAGCACCATGTATAATAGATTACTAGAAAATGAATGAAGCAATTGAACATGGAGCGTATTATATATATAACCAGATCATTTGAATATGGATATACCACATCATGTCAATGGGACTCAGAAAAACAAAGCTAGACATTTAAACAAGTAATATAACTATTTTTTCACCATGTTTCAAGTAGAATAGGAAGCTAGGCTAGGAATAAAGCAATAAAAAACACGATGTGCATCATTTCAGCTAGGATCATTTCTATCAAGCTTCATGCACTAGCCATGGAAGAACAGGCAAACTCAATGAAGCAACAGGCAAAAAAATTAACATAATAGAATTTCAGGACTTGTATTAACATAGCCAAATCATGTAACTTATACCCAGGCATGCCGGATGCCAGATGGGTCAAAGGCAGTGTGCAATGTTCCGTATGGTCATTGTTTATATTTTATTAGATTCCATTAGGCAACTTAGGTAGTGCAACATACAAAAAATGATGCAATTGAACTACGCACAGGAGGTAAATTAACATTCCAAAAAAAAAATAGGGAACTTACGTGAGTTTTTTTTTTGAGTCACACGGACCTCATCAGGTACTTGGACAGAAGAACCTGGTGCCTCACTGTTTCTCCTCTGCATGAAGGAGAGGCCAATTGTAAACAGAAACAGGATCCAAGATATAGAAGCTTGCATTAAGCAATATACAAAAAACAGCAGGTACTTACATGATTATAGGTGAGCTTTACTCTACGTTTCTGAGTGTAAGATGTGCCTGATGCACGTGTAATAACAACAAACAGTTACGAGTCACGGCTTTGCTATAATTAAATTGACACCAAATAGTAGTAGAAGCATTATGACGTGCATAAACATGTAATACAAGATCGCAGAAAGATATCAAACATGATGTAACTAGAGAAGTAGCCTACGGCCAAATAGTGAGAAAATGTAATCGTGTCAATAGTGGACTTGTATAGCCTACCCCAACTTGTTTGGGAATAAAGGCAATCGTGGATATGTAGAGCATTCAACGGCTCATGATTGGTGGCTCATATTTTGTAGAGTTTCATAGAATGCGTGGGTTAGGTCACTCAGACCACCACACTCTGTATTTATATCATCTGAGTTAGGGTTACAATACTACTGGACATGGGCCTCTATGGGCCTCACACTGGATACAATATTACTACAACGCTACTACTAAACTCACTCATGGTCCAACACACCCCCTCAAGATGATCATGGGTAAACAACCATGGACATCTTGCAACAAAAACATGACACATATGACAACTACCAGTAATGAACATTCAACATAACTCCTAGGATACATGACAACATTGCACTTTCCATCATCTTGTCATCTCGATTCATCTCTTCATCAGCAGCGAAGACATCCAGCTTCAACCATCTGGGATACGCACAACTCCTAACCATACACGTCCTCAACAACCCCGGCTGCCTCACCACACAAGTTCCGCAGAACCATCCACACTCGCCTCAATGTCCTCAGCCTCTCTTCTCCACTCTGCCCGGCCACTGACCTCTTCCGTCTCTCCCACAAACCCCCAGCCAACTCCTGCCTCAACCATCCACTCCTCAAGCACCCATGCCTATCCCCCGGTCAGGCCTCAACCAGTCTCACCTCAGGCACGCATGCTGATGAGGACATCTCTACTACACTACTACCTCCATCATTACAAGATGAAGACGATGCTGCTGTGAAGCTCAAGTCCAATGAAGTCAGGATTGGACCAATGACACGCGCCCGTGCGAAGCTACTTAAACAACAGGTGAACTTGTTCCTAAGTGATACTTTGATCGATGAGAACTTTATACTGCCTAAGTCGTATTACTTATGTATGATCAGGTATGAAGAGGAAGCAAGCATCGCACGAGGAGGAGAGGAGCAGCTGGACAAGAAGATGGACGTGAAGCTGGACATGGACCTGGAACTGAAGACATCCCATGGATGTGCGAGGGAGGAGCGGGAGGAATGCGCGAAAGGAGGAGATGCAGTTCAGGCCGGCGCTAGGCCCGGTCAGACCGGCCATGCCGCCGGACCAACCGGTCCCAGCTCCGGTTCGACCGGCTTCCACGCTGGATCCGTCCGGTCCAAACCGGACGCCACACTTGTGCCAACCGGGCACTATCCAGTATGCCCGGAACCGTAGCCCAGTCACCCACCCGGTGCCAGGCCCGATTTCAACCGACCTGACCCGGTCCCAGGCCCGGTCGATCGGCTCCTGAGCCGGTCGTGTTCGAGTCTGTCTCGACCAGATCCCAATCTGGGTCAGTTGTTCTTGTATTTTCTCGAACCCTGGTCGTCTTGAACCCCTATATAAGTGCCCAGGACACCCCCAAAATAGGTTTAGACCATGTTTAAGATAAATCCTAGTGCATAGTTGACTAGTCAGCAACCCGTGCGCCTGCACAGGCTAGTTATTTAAATACTATATTGAAAACACTTTTTGCAAAATAATTATATGCACATTTTACAATTGAATATTTTTTATTTATTACCTAATAGTTTTTTTTCATTTATATTGAAAAGGATGTCTACATTTCATTTTAACATAATATAGTTTTTACCAATGCCAAAATATCTAAAACCACAACACTTATTATGTATCGTCCCGAGTATAATTACATCACGGTGTACCAAAAGCTGATGCTAAAACCAAAACATTGGAATTATCGTATACTTCCTAGTAAGTTCGTTACACTTCTTTATTTAGTACATTGAATACATGATAAGTTATGTGGAGAAAGAAAACACATGTTTATTATCAGATCCAATAAATTGTGGAAATATATGCCCCTATTTTTCCACATATAAGGCATATTGATTTTTTTCCATAAATCAAACTTTTAAGGTTCATCAACTAAAAACAAATTCATGATTAATCCACTGATATTAACTGGTACTGCCTTTGTGCTGTATTATGAGGCATTATAACGGGAAGCATACACCAGAAGAGTGCCAGCAGTAGATACCTCCTTTGAAGTACAACTAACTTCAGTAGTAGTTTCTATCAAAGGTCACTTGATCAACATATGTACTTGTAATGCATCAAAAAAAAAGCCACAAAAGATAGCTGACAGTAAATCTGATTATTGGAATCTTCACTTCGTCAAACACATGACACACTCACATGTATACATGGCAACTTTGAGTGCTGACGGTTGGAGATCAAAAGAAAAACATCTGAAAAATACAACGACTTTGTATCATCTCAGATAAATTTGTCTCAATCCAAAGTACAATTAGTAAGTTATTAAGAAAGTTAAACTTTTCATGTCATATAATTCTGGTTCTAGGAAACAATACCACTTTTATCCATCTGTCCTGCAACAAATTTTTGCTCACCAACTGTATTAGAGATCAAATAAGCTAAACAAACATTCACTAACCTTAGCAGGGGTCGCGTACTGGATCAAGTAGAGAAAAGCTTACTTGCACTTAGCGTCGTGGCCACAGTACAGCTGAACACCCTCTCTAATTCTTCTAGACAGTGCATATCGGCCAGTCTTGGCATTAAATCGGAAAGGTCAAATCAATGTTTCCATGTACGAAGAGCCACCTCAACTTCGAACCTGTTGAATATCCCAACCAATTTAGATCAGGAGCTCACGTAAGATTAGGAACGCCGAGCAGAAGAGTGAGCGCCAGATCTTGCTGCAAATTGTTGTATAATCTCCACCTCGCGCCGTTATAAATGAAATCAGCCAGAGGCCGGGACATGGGATGTCTGCGAGAGACAAATCATGTCCATCATACAAATAAGAAGGCGACTATAGGCCTTACTCAGATGTCGGACGTGGCAAGGACACTGCAGTTTAAGAACGCTTAAAACATGTAGCCTGTTCGCCCATGCGCTTCATTGGTTAAAAAACAGCTGCTGATGAATCGCTAGCCACATGTATACACCTTACTCGGATGAATCGCCAGCCATTCTTTTTGCTGGCGCTGATGCAAACCGCTCTGAGGCCTCTCCTCTCGGGTGAGGCAAACTGAACCGGCACCGCGCTGATGCATCTCCTGTCGGATGAGACAAACTAAACCGGCACCGATCAAACGTGCGTGTGCCGGCCAGTCGCCAGGACCAGGGCTAATGCACCAGTGATGGCTCTCCATCAGTCGCCTCGCCGCAGTTGTCGTTCATGTTGTGGTGCGCGAGGATCGCTTGACTTCCGATGAGAGCAGTAGATGGAATTCAAGGAAAAAAGCACTGAGATATATTGATTGCACCAGAAGCCATACATGGCGGCGGCGTGGGGGACGTGAGGAGTAGCCGTCATGGATCATAATACCTAGAGTCCAAGGAGATAAAGATTCACGTTCATGGAACATCAGGCCACGTGAGGAGACCAAAGAGCTAACGACTCATGTTCATGGACATCATGTCGTATATCATGGTTCATCTGATGGCTACCGACGCAATATAAATTATACGAAGCTTGTACGGTGCAACAGAAAACAACTTCAACGTGCCAACATGACTTTCTATGTCCATTATAAATCACGACTTTTAGATTAAATCCTAACCATAAATTTTAGATCTAAGTGTCTTCATTAATTTTAATGATGTGGATTAACGTGGAGGCTTTTATGGTGCCTCCAATTAGTAAATATAAGATATAAGATATAAGATTGCTTTGCAACTCTATTGAATTCCTACACCATATTACACTAATTTGGTGTAACCCTGAAAAGTCTTGTGTGATCTGCTGTTCCATTGGGAATTAGACGGTTGCAACTTACCGCTACGTGGTCGGCGGCTACGTGCGCAAGTGTGTGGAGTTGCGAATATCTTGCAGGGTTGAGAGCTGTTGCATTGGCGACAGGGACCAATCGATAGATCTTGTTGCGTCATACAAGTTATCATCCACTCGTTACCAAGTTATCTCCGATGTGTTCATCCCGTAATCATCATCACCACCGTTCTTACCGAGAAGATCGGGCAACCCCTTATCATCTTGGTATCACATGTCTTTCCCCTGGACATATCCACAACCATCACCATCACCACTAAACCGCAGCCTCATCAACTCCATCACGACTCAACCGCAGCCTCATCAACTCCATCACCGCATCTCCTCACAGCCTCACATCTCCATTTTCTCCTCACTTCCACTCGGATGGCGCCTCGTCTGCGCCCTTGCCAACCTGGCGGACCGCACCTGGCCACATCGACCGGCTCGCGCTGGTCAACGTCCAGCATCAACCTCCGGCTCCGCCATGCGCTCAAAGGCTCGCCCCACTCCGCACGCCTCTAACTTCTCCCCCTCACACGGATCCAGATCTCTCTGCCACAGATTCACTTCCTCTTCTCTCATTTCTAAACCAAGACGATCTTCACCCTCTTCTTTCTCCCCGCGCGAGCAGCCGCCGATCTCACTCAACTCACATCGATGTGTGTGATAGCCGCAACCCACGCAGAGCACCTGATACGGCCTCCCGCCGCCTGGATTTCTACATCTCAACGGTGGTTTTTCTGGTCAAAGGAAGAACTTGTATGGTACTGTTTGTGGCGGCTAGAAGGAAGGAAACCTAGGCTCTGATACCATGTAGAGTTTCAGCGAATGGGTGGGTTAGGTCACGGAAAAAATAATTATGCGTCGTGTTTAAACCTAAAGGATGAGGTGGTTACCAACGAAAGCACTTGTAAGTTAGAAATATAGCAAGAATTCAGAAATACAGTCAGCTGCAATACTCCTAACAGAACAAAACGCGCTGGGATGTCTGCTTACCTATTTCTGGGTGGCGTTTAGACATGTTCCGCATTCTTACGGGTGATGTGGAGGTCGGCGAGGGGACTGCTGTTGCGGTGGGTTCCGGGGAAGCAGATCTTGGGGATCGGAGAAGGACATGCTGGGCGGTCGATGAAGTGTTCACCGCGCCGGCCGAACTAGAAGGTCGGTGAAGCAGATGATGTGCAGTGCACGGGGGCGTCGGTGTCAGCGAAGCTTGTCAAGTGCGGTGGTCGATAGAGTCGGCGAACGAGATACGGTGCGGTGGACGCCGGAGTAGGTGCGGATCAAGCGGATAGGGCATCCTCGGGGTTTGAAGCCGTGGCAGCTTGAACGGCGAAGTGCGGCGGTGATTTTCCGGTGCGGCAGCCGTGAAGGTCTGGAGGTAGGTAAGAGGGGCGGTTTCTCTGAGGGCTTGCGGGCGAAACTAGGGCGAAGCTGGGCGATAGAGGAGTCGAAGGAAATTTCACAGTCCTTCTTTTGAGGGAAAAAAATATTCACACATCTGAAACTTTGCGGCGCGAGATATTTGGGCGTTGGCGGGGAATTTTACCGCTCGATGAGATTAAATTTTGGCTGCAGTAGGTAATAATAATAATAATAAGTAGGCCCTACTAGTATTGTACGTCTGTTCAGGAATCCAAGGGGGGTAGAGGTAGAGGTATAGATATATAGACAATATAGAGATATAAGCAATGGCGGGGGCTATGGGAAATGCACTTTGGCTCATAGGAGCATATGCTCCCATTATGTGAATCCATATTTCAAAGTGTCAAAAAATTCTAAACTAAAATTTTACATGTATATCTAGACATTTTATGTTGCTACACAAGTTTTCAAAAAAAATTATGTGGCTCCTGTAAAAAAGACAAATTTTGATGCTGTAACACGACTACGTACAGTACATTTTTTGCCTTTTTTGTACACACCACACAAAATGTTGTTTTTTCACGAAAACTAGTGAACGAACATAGGATGTCATAATGTATACCAAAAAAATTATGTCAGATTTCTTTAACATTTATATAATTATTTTTTTATTATTTTCCATAATGGGTGCATATGCACGCGTGTGCCAAAACGCCACCTCCGGGGGCTAGGAGTTTCTAAACTTCTTATGGCACATCAAATAAAATGTTGTTCAATCAATAATAATAATGTGCTTATGATTGTTACTCCCTTCAACCATGAATAAAGTCCACATCGGTTTCGTGTCAAACTTTGACTCGAGATTTAGGTACCCACATGATAGTGCTAGTATCATAGCTAGTATCATACACATTGGTCCCACAAAAATGCTGATGTGACAGCTAATTAAGTAGGAGAGATGAGATTAGTGTAACATAGGTAGATATTGTATCACAGCGCAAACAACGAGAAAAGTTAATGCTAAACAAATCTTGTACACAAATTTGCATTGAGATTCTAAAAAATAATAAATGTAGCATGACTATGATAATACTCCATGATACTAACCACTAAAGAAATAGTATGACCAGCCTAAAAATTTATCACATCCGCAAAATATACCATTGGAAAGTTCATCGAAACAAGCATCCGATGATATAGTTCTGAATGACATGCAACTCATAATTGGCGGGCCCAAGTATTAGTCTAAGTTTGCCTCTGAAAACAAATTGGCATTGTACTCTAGGACAAAGGGAGACTACTCACAATGGCAATATCATAAGTAGTATCATGCACTACATGCATGCAAAATGTTGATGTGTCATATCAATTAATGATGAAAGAGACGATAGTGGTATCATATGCAGATATCGTATCATAGCACGTAGAACTAGAAAAATTACTGCCAAACAAATCTTGTACACACTTTTGTATTGAGATTCTACAAATCACTAAATACATGCAACATATTATACTACTACATGATGATACTATGGATTGTGAAAACAATATCGTACACTAGTATCATATGCATGATACTATTATATGATACTCCCCATTGTGACTAGTCTAATAATAACAATAGTACTCAACTTTGTCTTGTCCCTCAGGTGTTTAGAAGTCTATGTTCGGTCCCTCAAGTATTTAAGAGTTATGTTTGGCCCCTCAACTCTAATGTGGTCAAAATCGAGCGCTTGAACACTTATTTAGGTCTAGCAATGATTAAAACTTGATTGATCTGTTTATTACTTGTTTTGTGGCACGACGACAAAGCATTTTGCCAAATCTCAAGCACACATAGTTGGGGTCCATTAGAGGGACTAATTAAATCAAAGTACAATGGATGTATAAAAGCAGGTTTTATCATTGATTAGCTTTGCAACGGCCCATCAACTGTAAGTGTTGCATGTGTTCTAAAGAACTATGTTCATCGTTAGAGATCAAGAGGAGTACGCAGTGGAGGAAGCACAAAACAACTGTCGGCCGGGTGGGTACACCTTACTAATTTTCTTTTTTGCACTTTTATATGTGATAAATTTTTGCATAAATAACTAACTAAAACATTTTTAAATAGGGTGGGCCATCCCACCCAAACACCATGTTACGTACGTCGCTGAGGGTAAGTGGTTTCATCTTCGTTCTATGGTATGAGTATGTAATGCTCATCGAAGACAATATATATAGCAGACATCACATCAGATGAGCCTATGGATAAAAATGGGCCAAATCATATCTACTAGTGCACATATGAAGTTAAAAATAGGTCAACCATCATTAAACTGATACTACTTAAAAGACCATTGTTTGACCTAAGTAAGTGTATATATGAGGTCAGTAATACTAGTAACAATGCATAGTATCATATATAAAAGTATCGTGTGTATGATACAATACTACATGTTACTATGTCAAGGATGCATGGTGTCAACACCCGGATTTTTAAGTCCAAATGCCTATTATGCCATACATCGCAATCCCAAGAAGATTGTTTTTCCGAGACATAATAAGTTCATATCACAGCACATCTGTGGGGACCCCGGACTAGCTGTCCGAAATTCCCTGTTATGTATACAGTTCACGATCCCATGATCAGTGTGCCGTGAACACATAACCGAACTGATATCAAATTACACCATCCATTACAAAGCGGAATAAGAAAATTACAATCAGGTCACATGACCAATACTTACATAATAGCCTCGAAGGGCCTAACTAAACATCAGAGTAGCAACATCACTTCAGCGGCGCAGTACCCAAGTCATCTGCCATAACCCTACATGCAACTGACTGGGAAGACGTTCCTAGCTCGCATAGACGTCGCCAAATCCTTCTTCATCCGTCGTGTTCCTCCAAGTCTGGCCAAGTAAATAGCCAGGGACAAAGCCGTGAGTACATTGGAATTGTACTCGCAAACCATCAAGAAGGTACTTTGCAAGAGTGCAAGATAACAAGTGCTAATCTAAGATGACAAGAGGGAAGAGCTAATTTCTCTTGTGGAAATAGCATGAAGAAGAGAAGTAGTTTCTCTTGTGGATATAGCATGAAGAAGAGAAGTAGTTTCCCTTGTGGATATAGCATCCCAACATCGCAGTTGAAGGGGACACTAAGAGGATTCTTCGACATCTCTATATATTTATTGAAGAAGATACTTCAAAAGATACCCTATGACATCTCTATATCTTTATTGAAGAAGATACTTCAAAAGAGTTCCACAACATAAAACACTAGGATGGGAGTAGCCCTTTTTATTTCCTTTCCGACCATCTCCATATGGTCAACAACCTTTCCCGTACCCTTCCGGTACTCCGAGAACAACTTTCTCTTTTCTTTTGAAAAACATTTCTTAAACAAAACTAGCCCAGGTTAAGTATGGCCATTTCAACCCGTCCATGACCGTGGACACGGCTATTCGAATAGATTTGACTCTGCAGAGTTTGCACACTTTCCCCACAACAATCTGGATACCTATCGTGTGGGCATCATCCCCGCATAACAACATATGCCATGATGGATAACCGAACATAACCTTTCGCTTATCTCCACTGCCATGGGTCCTTCCCTGCGGGCTTAACCCTTCCCGGCACCCCGGTAGCATACCTCCTTTTTGAGCATATCTCTGGCGCCACGGTGGAAGACCCTCACTAATCATCCGGCTATAGGCAACTACAGTGTATTGCCTCCTCTAGAGCGCAACCCGGCTTCAGGGGCCATATCCACCCCTATAGAAAGTTGTGAGGTGTCCCACGCCATCTTCAACAAACTACGGGCTAAGCCCCGTCCCACACCAGGGTAGAGTGGTTGCGCGATAAAAAGTTGGGATGGCGAACACTTATACGCAGTGCTTCTTTAAAACCATTTTACTCACACTTCCATAGTTTGTCCAAAACCAACCATACACCATTTTCCGAAACATCAAGACCTTTCTCTTGAAACAACGCTTGGGCAAGACAATATCTTCCCAAGGTTTTCAAAGTCTTTCCAAAACATAAAACATCGGGGTTTCCCAACCTAAGGTTTCACTGTGGAGAACTAAGCTATCAACAAGGGCATGATGCTAACCATCATACCACTAAGGAGATGATGATTGAGGTGTCAAGGGGATCATACATACTTTGGATAAGCATGCATAGGGACAACATAAGTAGGATGATACAACAAGGGTCATGATGTTAATCGTCATACCACTAAGAACATGATAATATAGGTGGTCAAGGGGATATACATGCTTGGGGTAAGCATGCATAACATCAACAAGGGGTTCAACATACTTGGGAGTAAGTATGCATAGACATCATTATAAGTAGAATGCAACAACAGTCATGATGCTAACCATCATACCACTAAGGAGATGATAATATAGGTGGTCAAGGGAGCATACATGCTTGGGGTAAGCATGCATGTTGTCAACAAAAGAGGGGAAATACTTTCAGATTTGGGATGTTAACCAACCAACACAAGAAGGGGTGATGGAGGTCAAAAACACTCGACATACCCTAGGGAGGTAGGCATACTCATCACAATATGAGGGTACACCAAGATCATGATACTATCAATTCACTAGAAAGGGGTGTATGTGTGAATTTGGCAAGTAGGGTAACATACTTAAGGTAAGCATGTAAAGATAACCAAGTGAGGTGACATGCTATGATTATTAATTTTACACAACACTCATTAAGAGGTGTATAAGATATGACCAAGAGGATTACCATGCTTAAGATTAAGCATGCATGACACAAACGGAGAATAACACACCATAGATCAAGGAATAAGAATAATAACAAAGTGCCAACAATATGTGACACAATAATCAGAGATCAAAAGATGGCTTGCCTTGGTTGGCTTGTTTGTCCCTGTACTTCTCCAACTCCATCCAATAAGAATTCCAACAATATAAATAAAATCCTCGTCCGATTCCACTTCTTCTTCTTCTCCGGAATTGTTCGCATCTATCGTCGGAAAAAATAAAAGGAACACAATCAATCACATTGCACCAACAAAACAAACATACAACAATCAGAAAATTAACCATTCAATTAAGGGCTACCATACAAAGGACTTATAGATACCACAAAACAACTTTAGAGTTTTAATTTAGAAAACCCCATTTATTTACCTAGTAAAGGCATGAGTGCATCACAACTTAGCAATTGTCTCTCTCGGTTATCACCATGGTATAAACCAAATATCCCCTGGTAGATAACATCATAAAAAGGACAAGTGAATTAGTTTGGCATCAAAAACATTCACATTGCCTTTTCAAACATTTTTGGAAAAGTAGAAATCAGTTTTCCCAATTTAGTTTGCTCACATAACACTACATCCAAAATAGGAAGCAAACCATATACCACATCATTTGAAAACTTAAGAAAAACAATAGAGCTAATGTTAAGTTGCAGAGGTTTTGTTTTGCAAGCATAAAACAAAGGTTGACCACTTTCAAATAAAAAGAGTTGGTCAAGGGTTTTAAATAAACCAAAAAGTTTTGGTCCAACAATTCATGTAGCACACACATGTTATTATCAGTAACCAATATGCAAGAACAGAGACTAACCGTATTTTTCCTAGATACCCAGTACTAATACAAGACTAACCCAATTGGAGTCACTCAAAAAGGTTGAACCTACAATTTTAGGATTTTGCTTAAATCTGACTGTACAGAAAACAAGATCTGTATGCCAAAAATCGTAGAAAAATCCTAAAAATATGAGGTGAGTTGCATCTGAAATCTATTGACAAGATGGTTCTAATGCAATTGGTTTCACTCGCAAATTCGTCCCTAAGCTCCTGTCCTAAACAGACAAAGTCAGATCTGACCAGAACTTGATCTGTGAACCATTTTAATTTTACGTTGTCATTTGAAGTGAGACCAACGGAAAATCGAAGGTATTAGGGAGGGCTTTCACGCACAGTTGTGTTTGCTCAAAAAGGTTTTGTAAAACAAAACAAATCTATCAAACAGTGAATCTGCATGTTTTCAGAACTTTATTTAGTAAGGAAAATATGTTACGAATTTGAGGATGAAACCAACGCCAAGTTGTATAACTTTTCATTATCTAACGGTGCAAATTTGAATCACTCGATTTGGATCTGTACACGAGTTTTGGTGGATTTTACAATTTCGTACCAGAATCTGAAACAGCAAGATGAAAGAAATTACTGCAAGGATTTGAACGAACTTTGGTCAAATACTTCAGATCTAAGGATAGGTGAAGCTTCTCCATGCTTGGGCCAACATGCACCTGCATCAAGATCCAATCTTGTAAGAGGGGAAAAGAAAAAGAGAGATGGATTCAGCTAGGGTTAGGGGAGAAGAGAGTGAGAGGGATGCTCTCATGGTGAGGAGGAGCTTGAGGGAGGAGAGAGCTGCATCTTGGAGTGGTTTCCATGGCCATGGCCGACCATGGAGCTTAGGAGGAGCAGCAGATTGTGGGGAAGTGGAGGAGGAGAGTGTGGGGGAGTGGAGGAAGGAGTGGAGAGTGAAAAGAAATGAAGCAAAGGGGAGGAGGTGGCTGGCCAAGCTCCTTATATAGAGGAAGGATGGGTGGCTGCCTCCTTTTTGATTGGCTAAGGTGGGTGGCTTCCCATTTATTGATTGGGTTAGGTGGGAGGCAAGGCTTGTGGAGGAAGAAAGTGAGGAGAAAAATGGCTGGCCGAAATTGTTGCCATGGCCGGCTCCATTCTTACCAAACTCAAGTGAACAATGTGAGAGGGAGGCACAACATCCATGTGTATAGGCCAAGGCATGAGGTTGAGGATATAATGTCAATGAGTGATTTTTATGATGATAAGAATAGGGGTAGATAAATATAGATAGAAAGGAGTATGAGGGTGACATGTGCCATGAGAATAATCTCCACCACTTTGGTTGTGACCAACTTATGATGAAGATAGTTCCCAAGGTATAGTTGATGAATAAACGTTTCCATTTGAATTCAAAATTGAAAAGATTGGGATTGACCACATGCAACAATGCATGAACATGCCAAGGTAGATGGGGTGGTGTTGTTTTCAGTGAAGTAAGAATGAAAAGAGAGAGAGATGATAATAAACATTGGTGCCAATGTTGAGGAATAAAGCACTTGATCAAATTATCAATTGGGCCAAGAGATGAGGGTGGTGATAGTGGTTTGGGCAATGGTAGAGAAATTTTAAGAGAGATGGTGAGTTAAGTATCCATATACTCACAAGGATGAATATATTGACATAAATCATCAATTCAAGAGGTCAAGGTGATGATGGAAAAGAATAGAGGATTGAGATGGGTATGATGAAATATAACTTGTTCTTCAAATAAGAGGTCAATTGGGGGAGGGGTTTGAATTACTCCCTGAGTCTAGGGTTATTTGAAGGGAGCCCATTTGAAAGTATCAAATGATCATTCATTTGATCAAGAGTTTTGGAGGATGAGGGAATACGATGTGGTAGATCAGAGATGTGCATAAGATGTGCAAGATTTGCCATGTGAAATAGAGTTCAATTCAAAGGTATAGGACACACCTCAATTGTCTAGAGACAATTGGGAATGAACCCAAGTGGAATGGAATTTTAAAAGGTTGAGAGAAAACTAGTTGGAACATAGGAGTTCAAAATATTCTACTTACTTTCTCAAGTAAAGTAGAGTTTTTCTCAAATGTAAAATAGCAAGAGGAAAACAAGAAATGGTATAAGTACCATAAACAGGCCTTTTGTTAAAGGAAAGAAAAATAGAAAGTAATGTTTTAGAATTCAGTACTTGGTAGAAATGGGATGAAAAACAAAACACATTTCAGTTCTTTGTTTTCTTTGAAGAAATATCTTGAAAATATTTAATAAAACTAGAAGCAGTTTTGTGATCAAAACTAGAGAAGGAAAAAACAATAGGGTTTTTGAGAAATAAAACTAATTTAGGAAGGAGTGTTCTCAAGGGTAGATGGTGGCTACAATATGTACCGATCATTCCCACTCTTGGTTTTTTGAAGATTAAACTTGAATAAAAACAAGAGGTAAAAGTAAAGAATGTGATCTAGAGTTGAAACATTGGATGGGATAAAAGATCAAGTGAATATATGTGTTGCAAGGGTAGACTGAAACATGCAAGACGTGGAGGTTGAAGAGGGTTTTGCACAAATGAGATCCATGCATTGAGGTCAGCAATAACAGTTGTGGTTGCTTAGATATCAACTGCCAAAGTATGAATCTTATAAGCCTGCCAAAACAGATTGTTGACTTGGCTTCAGAATCAACCAGGATGAGTGGGTATAAGAGAAGAATCTAGCAAGGGGTAGAGGATCTTAAGTCTGGAATCAAGGATGGGTTTAGCTAGATTAGAACACCAAGAGGAACTTCAAGATGGCACACTCATGTTGCCATCAGGAAAAGGGTTTGATGTAGTAGAAAGGAAAACAATTTTTCCTAAGTCACACATGTGTTTTATTAGCGAGTTGTTTGTCTAACCACTAGAGGTGTTGTTCTTTGATGTAGCTCAAGAATAAACTCAACAAGCAAAACAAGACAATACATCTACCAACAGATCAAAGCAATACATATTAACAAACAGATCAAGGCAATTCATCTAGTTAGTCTTTAGAAAAAGTTTTTGTTCCCCCTAATTTTTGCAATAAGGACAATTAATCAAGGTTGCAAAAGTGGGGTGTGACAACATCATTCGTTACAACACGATACTAGTCTTACATCAAAAGGATCACATGATCCAGTCTCATACAACACTTGATCTAAGGATCAATAAATATCACATAGCGGAAGTACGTAGTAGAGTCCATCTATTCCACAGGCAACGCTTGATGTCAGGAGATGATCCTAGTTGTCATAGACGTCCTGCTGTCCGTCATCTTGATACTGCTGCTCTTCTTCATAGTCTGGCCATTTGAATAGCCAGGGACACAGCCGTGAGTACTTTAAAGTACTCGCAAACTAATACTAGTGTAAGTACTAACAGTTTTATTGAGAGGTTTCTAAGCTCTAGGTTTAGTTGCATAAAGCTAGTTTTATTTCATAAGCATTTAGTAATCAAAAGACTCTTCCTTTGCCTAACTTAACTCAAGTGGGAACATTAGTGTCATTCCCACAACTCTGTTGTGATCAAGTCAAAATCACCTTCCAAAATCACCTTTCAAATCACCTTGCAAAATCACCTTTCATTTTTAGAAGTCATCTGACAACGGAACAGTATGGCCATCCAACTGTCCATAACCGTGGACACGGCTATTCGAATAGGTTTACACTCTGCAGAGGTTGCACACTTGTGCCACAACATTTGATTACATCCGTCAGGGATAGCCCTGAATAATCATAACTCAGTATGCGGATCATCAACCATTAACCTTTCACTTACACATCCTAGTATAGGCACCTCTCCCCATGAGCTTGGCCTCCCAGTGAGGGCAAACCGCCAACCTAGGAACTGCATAGGGCTTGGGTAGGACATTAACCTCATTTTCACATCATTTCACTTTCAACGGAGGCAGCCTCGGCATAACCCCTATGACGCTTGTTCAGAGGGAACCCATACTAAGACACATAAATTTCCAGCTAAAGCCTTACCCATAATTAGGTATTGTGGGGGTACTCACAAATTGGAATGGTATCGCATCCGAACCCAATCATCAGTTTTTATCAAAAACACCAAGTCATTCCAGTCACCTTCACCTTCAAAATCTTTCAATAGAATGACTCATCATTCCAAGGTTTTCAAAGTCAAAGATTCACATGTTCCCATCTAGAGTAGTCAACTTCAGTTTTAGCACTAGCAACTAGTCATGAGGGTGCTAACTAACTTGTAGCTCTCTAGGCTAACTTTCATGTTCTTGTACTACTCCTTATCTAGACTCAAGTTAACTATAAAAGTAAACCTGGATACTCAAAGTAAAAGCTTTGTAAGATAAAAACTGGGACTTAGAAAGTAAACAAAGTAGTAAGGTATTGGTGCCTTGCTCAAGTTGAGCTTGCACTTGATTAACTTGCAAGAGTATAGCTTGCCTTGATTGCTACAGTGATCAAAGCTTTCTTCTTCTTGGTAGAATACCTCCTCCTCCTGGTAATCCTTGGTACTAGCGTCTATAAACGGATACGAGGTATACAATCACCACACAATGCTTAAGTACTAGACTTAACACACCAATGGTTCACACAAGCTATCCTATCATCACACATTAATAACAAGGTGGTTGACTTTGTTTTCTTTTAAGAAAAACTTGTAAGAAGAAATAATTTCCTCTCATGGAATCTTATTAAGATTTAATATCCTCTATTAATAAATGTGGGATTATGTTGACCAAGGTATACACTTCACATTTATCATTTGAGAAAAATGATTTAAATGAGGTACTATACCTCATGCAATTTAAAACTAATATTGGAACAATTTAATATCTCTAAGTATTCAAGTATGAGGTTCTATAGCTAAGATCATCTCATATTGAATCACTTGAGACAATGATTAAATGAGACGAAACCTCTCATACTATTTAATAATTAATTTTGGGTAATTTAAATGGACTAGAAATGGCCACATAGACATCATTTTCCTCTAGCCCATGATCATGCAAACAACTATGCCATGTTTTTACATATTCGTGTAGAGTATGTGAAATGTGATTTATGAGAGTTGGAATCAACTCAAAATCACTTATGGTTGATTTCTAATAATTGTTTGAATTTGAAAAAGGTACTGACTTGTTCTTTTGGCTACACAATTTCTATAAATGATCTAGTGTTGAAACCAGTGTAGTTGGTTAGAGCTTTTCATAAGCTTTCCAACAATATCCAGTTCATAAAATTTGGCGCTGTAGATTTGGTGCTATCTAATTTTGAAGTGGGCACTAGTATTGAATTCAAACTGAAATGAAATAAATCAAATTTGAAACGTGGGCTCGCGCAGGAAACCTAGTTGGTCCAGGGGAGAAAATGAAACAGGCCGGCCCACTGCGCGTCTCGCACGAGCAGGCCACCTGACAGGGGGCTCCACCGGTCAGCGACTCTATAAACCCGAAGCAGTATCGATCACAGGGGAACGTTGGATTAGAAACAGATCTAACGGTTGGCGGGCGTCGTCGTCGACGACGAGCACGGGCTCACTGGCGGCGAGCACTAGGGGGTCGGCAGCTCACCTGAGCTCCGGCGAGGCTGGGCGTCGGCGGCGTTCGAGGTGGAAGATGACGGTGAGTCGAAGGAGGGTCGAGGGAGCGGCTGGGGTGGTCGGAGTCTTTGCCTCGATCTGGCCACGGTAGTGGCGTTCTCCGATGAAATTCCGGCGAGCTAGTGTGTAATCGAAGAGGGGAAGTGGTCGAGGAGAACTAGAGGAAGGAGGGGAGCAAGATGGTGTGAGGATTTGAGGCCGGGGCTTGCTCTTTTTATAGCGGCGAAGGGTGTTGCGGCTCGGCATGGTAGGTCATCATCGTCGATGAGGCTACAGTGGCGGAGGGAGTTGGGCGCTGACGTGGGAGTGTTGGCGACGTCATGGCGGTCCTGGGGCGCGTCGTTGTGCAGCAGGAGATGTACGGAGGAGGGCAGGCAACGTCAGTCTCTACCACCGGCCCGGCGGAGGTCGTCGACGGTGGCGTCAGCTACAGGGCGAGCGCGGTCCAATGGGGTTGTCTAGGAGCTTCCTGGTGCCTTCGTGATCATGTGGGAGAGAGGAGAGGGAGAGGGAAGGACGACAGCGACGAGGCGAGGTGGTGCACCATCGCGTCCAGGGACATTTCTGGCGCGCTCTGGCGCGTTCTGGGAGGCATGGGCGCGGGCTGGTTTGGTCAATGCCGACGTCTCCTTGATCGATGGTGAGTACAGGCGTGCGTAGGGGAGTGAGGTGAGCGTGTTTGGCAAGGTGAGAGGGGTCAGAGAGGGATGGCGAAGAGAGTGGCATGGTGGTGAGCATGAGCTCATGGCATGGTATGGTTCATGATGAGATCATACTTGTTGCCTGCCAAAACTCACCGGCGAGCAGTGGTTAAGCAACACGAAGAGCCGGGAGGCTCCCAAGGCCGCTTAGTGGACCCTGGCACCTCGCGTCGTCCCGCAAGTTTCCTGGCCACGTCCTGGCGGTTGCAAGGGCGTGCCACCTGACCTAGACCCGATCAGGAAGGTGTTAGATTGCTTCGATTGTTCCTGCATGGTAGACACGTAAACATTAAATACAAGCCCTATCGGCTCTCAGGTTGCCTCGTGGATCGGCTCAAAGAGCCGATCGCCCCATGGTTCACGTTGGATTTGCAATGACATGGGGATCCTGCTTGATCAAAACAAAGCTAAACCAATCTACGACAGTTTAGGGTTTGCACCGCATAACCGGAACGTCCTACGCGTAGTTGGGCCTAGCAGACACGAAAGATGATGCAAACTATCCCTAGAAGAGGCCTAAAAACCAACATTACGTCAATTCCCGGAACATCCCTTATAGGAACGGTAAACAACACCTAGCGCACTACCGGATCCTCCAACCCCAGCATAAGGCCTAATCATGCAGATATTAAACTAATCCTTGAAGAACAAGGAGCAACTATAACAGATCGGATCTACTAAGCAACGAACAAGCAAGATGCTGCCCTTACACCCAGATAGGTGTAAGGGCAGCTAGGTGTCGAGGGACGGCATTGCCAAGCAGATATGCATACGAAAAGCATCAATGCAAGCCCCAAAACACCTAAGATAGGTAGTGCTACTCGCCATAAACAACGCTTCAGCACGAGTAACACAAGGTAGACGAATAAACGTGTACTGCCTAGATCGCGAGATGCGATCTAGGCAGCATGATGCTTACCCGGAAGGAAACCCTCGAAAGAAGGGGTGGCGATGCGCCTGGTTTGTATTTGTTGTGAACGTGATTGTTGTTTATTTCATAAACCCTAGATACATATTTATAGTCCGGGGGACTTTCTAATTCAGGCGTGCAGCTAACCGTGCACGGGTTAAACTCTAACTTCTAAATTAAGATGCGATCTACTATAATACAGATACACGGGCAATTTAGCCCAAACTCTCGTGCAAGGCCGCTTCAAAGATGCTTCACGTGTAATCTTCTAAGCCCATCTCACTTACGGCCTATCTCCTGATTTGGCCAAAATCTGGTGATAACACATGCCCCCCTGGTTTTGGTAATGATAATTTCAAAACCACTCTGTTTTTTCCTTCGAAGGGTCATGTCGTGGCAAAGCAGAACCGTCGCAGTATCATGACAACTTGCCTTCCCAACTTCTCTGCACGATTTGACAGTTTTGGCACCACATCCTCGAAAACTGCTCGAACATTAAATCTCCGCTCCATCTCCTTTTATTTAATCGCATCGAACAGTTCTCCTCTTCATCCCCTTCGCATTAGCACCCCAAAAGCCTTCCTGCGCCACCATGTCTTCTTCTTCTTCCTCCTCATCGGGTCTTTCCGCCCAGTCCTCCTCCTCCCGCGAGCCGACGCCGGAGTGGAACTCGGAGGAGGCCCATGCAGCCAACACCCGCCGCGCCATCGAGGCCGGGGACGAGCCGAGTCACGACTTCTCCGTCTGGTCTGAGGACGATAAGTCCTTGACCGACGGGGAGAGTGACCTCCGCTTCCTCGCCAACGGGGAATCGGAGGAGGAGAGCGATGAAGATCGCCTCCCCTGGGACGGCTTCACCTCCTCCGAGGAGGCGAAGAAGGAGGAGGAGGAGGAGGACGACAGCTCCTCCGACGAGCCGCCGGCCAAGCGCCACTGCCCCTGGCACGGGAACCTCAGCGACTTCGACAGCGACGACGACGATGCTGACGAGGAGGACGAGGACAACGAGGGTCCTGCCGGCGGCCGCTACAGCAGCGACGACGAGCCGGCCGGGAGCAGCGCCGACAGCGGCGATGACGACGACGACGGCAACGACGAGGGCAGCAACGGCCCCTAGATAGGACCTTAGCATAGGGCCAGTAGTAGTAGATGGGGCAATGTATCCCCTAGTACTTCCTTTTGAGAGCAATCAGCTCCTTATGTAAGAAATTTTGTTTATCAATGAAGAATTTCCCCAATTTAATTTTGCCGATTTCCTTTATGCTAATTTACCGATTGTCAACTGGTCAATGTTCAATGAGCCGATGGCAACGCATCGGTCCCTCATAATCCGCCCTTCATCTTCTCGACTAAGGAGTGACCATAAACTTGGTCAATGCCCAATAAGCCGATGTCAACGCATCAGTCCTTCATTTCTTCGACCGATGACTTTGAGTTCTGGTGGACAATGTGGAAGACCAATGCCTTCAAGAGAGCCCCAGAACCGCTGCTGAAACGACTTGACGCTGAAGCCGATACTTCTGGAGAACATATGTCACATGCTCGCAAATCTCCTCAGTGATACTTTATAACCCTGCTCTGTTCCTTTGAAGAAGATTATAAAAGAGGGCCAGCCGATAGAATCTCAATCGGCTTCTTAAGAACAGATTATCTACCAAGTCAGTTGCCCCCCGATCCTTAGTCAAGGTGAGAACAGCAGTGAGCCAGCCAAATGGGCTACCATCGGCTTCAAAGTTGTAATGTAGAGCCAGCCGATTCCAACAAAAATCGGCTTCCCAAAGCGAAAAACCTTCAGGGTGAGCTGTCCCCCTGAGCCTCTCCAGCTCCCATTGAAACGTGGCAAGAAAACTTACGCCCCAAAGAGCCGACGCACTGAAAGGGTTCGGAAGGATCAACAAATCCATTCCTTGAACTAAGAAGCCTCAAATATAATGGCTCTCCAACTCCTCCGAGTCCAATTCTTGCGCCTTGCTGCTCAGATTGGCTCATCATCTTGGCAGACTGATGCAACTCACCCTTAACCTGCTCTGCATGTTCATGCTGCTCTTGTTGTTGGTCAGGGTTGTGATCCCTCAAACTTGCCCCAGCTGATATTGCAGACAAATATTAGCGTCCTTAATGTGAAAAAGGCAATTTTGGACACCAAAACTGACGCTTCTGCTAGCACTGCTGAACTTGAAGACTTGCAAAGGAATTTGGAGGTCCTTGAAGAGAGGATCTGAGTCACCAAACAATTCCATTGAGGAGTTCATCCAGTAGAGCCTCTCCATGTAACTCGATAACTGCTCCATTGGGCTTCTGCTTATAACAGTTTGTACCTCTTGAGTCGATGGCTATTCTAAAGTCGATGTCTGTGCATCGGCTGTGCTTAAAAAATTTGTATTTTTTACGGCCGATTTATGCATCGGCCCCCATACTTCAATACCCATCATCATCAAAGAATATATCTTGGGCTGCTGGGCATTTGAAAGCCACTTCAAACTTCATATCCTCGTGTTTTATCGATCTAAGTGCCCCCCCGAGCCGATTCTTTCAAGTAATTGAGGGTATCGGCTCTTCAGGCATCCTCGGGCAAAAACGTATGTCGAGGATAATTTTGGCCGATTGCTGGAATCGGCCTCCTTCTTCATTGCAATGCTTAGTGAAGTTTTACCACGTCTTGATTTCTTACTGTAGCTACGTGACATGCTTGAGATGAGATTTTTGCTTTCCATTTTTTGGGGCCGATCGCTGGGATCAGCCTCGCCACGTACGTCCATTGTCTTGGACCTTGCTACTCTGTCTGGCCGGTAGATAAGACCAGCCTCACCCCATTTTTAGAAGCTTTGATGCGCTCACAGCCTTCCAAACTGATTCCAGAGAGCGGCTCTTGGTCATCTGCCTCCCAAATATTCATGGCAGCTAGTGATATCTCGATTGATTCATCCGCTCGAACGACCTCCACTTCATCTCCATCCCACTGTATGATGCATTGGTGCATTGTGGACGGAATGCAACAGTTAGCGTGAATCCAATCCCTTCCTAGCAGGACAGCGTAATTGCTTTTGCTGTCGACGATGAAGAACGCGGTAGGTATGGTTTTCCGGCCTACATTAAGATCTACATTCAGAACACCTTTTGCTTCTGATGCTTGGCCGTTGAAATCGCTTAACGTGACGTTGGTCTTGATCAGATCATCATTGGAGTGTCCCAAACATCGTAGCATGGAATACGGCATTATGTTTGCTGCCGCTCTGGTGTCAACCAACATCTTGCTGACAGGCTGCCCATTGATATAACCTCTCAGGTATAGGGCCTTCAAATGCAGGTAGCTTCTATCTCGTGGCTTCTCAAAGATAATTGGCCATGGACCGCAGTCGAATTGAGCCACCGATACTTCCTCGTCGTTTGGAGCGCGAAACTCTGACGGGAGTACGAACACCATGTTTGTATCAGCCGATGCCTCTGCATCGGCTTTTGTCTGTTTAGGGCGCCACACTTTCTTCGGTGGGCGCGCCTCCGTCTCCAATGTTTGCAGAATTTTCACGGCCAGATCGGGCCGTGCTTTTCTCAACGTGTACAGGTACTGTGCCTCGGCTTCCTCCAGGTTTCGTAGCCGCTGCACCCTACGCTTCTGAGAATGGCTGAGTCCATCAGGGCACCACCTTGGCCGGTGGTACCTATCTTCTTCCCCATCTGACTCCTCAAAGTCTTCTTCTTGAGATGACTCAGCTCGTTTGTTCTGAGGTGGGAGAGGCCCTAGACGCTCGAACACTGAAACCTTGTTTGTCCTCTTCCTTTGCTGTCTGCATTCTGGGCAGTTCTCGATTGTTGGCAATCGGCTCATTCCTGAGTCCCAGCAATGTTTAAAGAAAGGACAGTCCCAATGCCTATCCATGTTATCTTGCTCCCTATACCCCCCTCTAGCGTGATGCTTGTACCCGTTGTTGTTTCTATCATGCCGACGGTACCTCCTGTCCTCTACATCAGACCGATGATATCTCTCACCATCTACGTCGTAGCGCCGACGTCGGTCATACTGCTGTTCATATTTGTTAAGGAGATGCGCGGAGAGTGGACGTTGATACCGCACGCTTCTCACTTCCTCCTCTGTTAGGTATCGTCTATCATCATCATGGGGCCGGTCGCGTGGATCGGCCTCCTCTTTATCCTGGCCATGGGAGTGGCTGCTCTCTGCTTTTTCTTTGCCATGGCGATTCACAAGCCCTGCCATGTTGACATCAAAAGAAAACTCTGGCTCGCGCCCTATGGAGTGGCTAAGATCCACCATGTTGACGCCAGGAAACGGACGTGTGTCCACCTTCATGGCAAATTGTCCGAAAGTTAATCGGCCTGATTCTATCGCCATTTGAATCTGTGCGCGCAATACTTTGCAGTCGTTGGTGGCGTGAGTGAACGTGTGATGCCATTTGCAGTATGGCCTACCATTTATCTCCTGTGACGTAGGGATTTTGTGGCCTTCGGGTAACTTCAACTGTTTCTCCTTCAGCAGCAAATCAAAAATCTGCTCAGCTTTGCTCAAGTCAAAGTCAAACCCTCTTGGCGGCCCTGGTTGATTCACCCATTTGCAGGACACAGGTACTGCCGTCCGAGCCCATTCAGCCACCGCGACTTCCTGATCTTCCGAAAGATCTTCATCCTCATCAGCATCGACCAGGCCTATCGTGCGCTTGTACTTGTCTTGGTACAGTTCTGGTGGCGCTGTTCATACAAAGTTAGTCTCTGGACCATGTGCGCCAACGAATTGTACTCCACTTGGAACGTCAGATCCTTGAGTGGCGCTGCGAGGCCTGCCACGGCCAACTCGACTGCTTCTTTCTCAGACAAATGAACCGAATAACATCGGTTCTTGACAGTTCTGAAACGCTGAATGTATTCAGATACTGTCTCTCCTCGTCTTTGCCGAACCTGGGTCAGATCGGCAATGCCAGCTTCAGTGGCTTCTGAATGATATTGTGTGTGAAACTTCTCTTCCAGCTGCTTCCATGATCGAACCGAATTTGGCTGCAACGAGGTGTACCACCCAAAAGCTGGACCGGTGAGGGATTGCGCGAAAAACCTCACACGCAACTGATCCGATGCTGAAACCATGCCTAGCTGGGCCAAGTATCGGCTCACGTGCTCGATGGAGCTAGATCCTTCTGATCCACTGAATTTTGTGAAGTCAGGGAGCCGATACTTAGGTGGCAGCGGGATCAGGTCAAACTCGTTGGGGTACGGCTTGGAATAGCCGATTATTTTCTTCTTCGGCAGGATACCGAACTGGTCTCTCAAGACTGCACTGATCTGATCCACGGTGGAAGCTGTAGCAGTTGAGCTTTCATGACTTGGTGCAGTGGCGTATTTAGCTAGCCACGCCTGTTTCTCAGCGTCTGCTCCCAAACTCCCTGCTGCTCCAGCCATCCCTCCTGCCGTAATAATTGCTCCTGCTCCGGCAATCCCTCCTGTTGGAGTCTGGATCGCTTGCGTCCAGTTGTTGCAGTCTGGCACGTATGTGCACACGTATCCATGTGGGATCTCCTTGGGCGGCTCGTGTAAGAATTGATAGTCGCCAGGATCACCTCCAACCTTGTAGACAACGTATGCTGGTGAACCTTGTTGCTGTGGAGCTGCCATCGCGTACGGCAATGGTGGCCTGGTGTGGAGTTGCATCTCTCCCTGGTGAGTCCCTAGCACAGGCCCTGAGGGGGAGTACTGATGCTTCATGACTTCTTGGACCACATGAAGCGCAATGCGCTCCAAAGTATTCACCAGGCTCTCGGAATGCCGATGCAGCGAATGAGCCACAACGTAGTTGATTTCCTGACGCAGGGCTCTGCACGTTCCTCCGAAGGAGAGACAGATCCAAACCATCAAGTACGCCTTGGGGAGTGAATCCTTTAAACCTGATGCCGTGCGACCGGGTCTTCTCAAAGGAGCCGATGAGTTCGGCTTCACAGATGGCCTTCAGCTCATCGTATTTCTTCTTGTGCTCTGCAGGGAGATCCTCGTACTTGATCAGTTCGTCCGCCATCTTGGATGCAGGTGTTGACGTGGATGTTGTCGAAGATTGTCCCACCGGGCGTGCCAGAATCTGTTGCCTGCCAAAACTCACCGGCGAGCAGTGGTTAAGCAACACGAAGAGCCGGGAGGCTCCCAAGGCCGCTTAGTGGACCCTGGCACCTCGCGTCGTCCCGCAAGTTTCCTGGCCACGTCCTGGCGGTTGCAAGGGCGTGCCACCTGACCTAGACCCGATCAGGAAGGTGTTAGATTGCTTCGATTGTTCCTGCATGGTAGACACGTAAACATTAAATACGAGCCCTATCGGCTCTCAGGTTGCCCTGTGGATCGGCTCAAAGAGCCGATCGCCCAATGGTTCACGTTGGATTTGCAATGACATGGGGATCCCGCTTGATCAAAACAAAGCTAAACCAATCTACGACAGTTTAGGGTTTTCACCGCATAACCGGAACGTCCTACGCGTAGTTGGGCCTAGCAGACACGAAAGATGATGCAAACTATCCCTAGAAGAGGCCTAAAAACCAACATTACGTCAATTCCCGGAACATCCCTTATAGGAACGGTAAACAACACCTAGCGCACTACCGGATCCTCCAACCCCAGACATAAGGCCTAATCATGCGAGATATTAAACTAATCCTTGAAGAACAAGGAGCAACTATAACAGATCGGATCTACTAAGCAACGAACAAGCAAGATGCTGCCCTTACACCCAGATAGGTGTAAGGGCAGCTAGGTGTCGAGGGACGGCATTGCCAAGCAGATATGCATACGAAAAGCATCAATGCAAGCCCCAAAACACCTAAGATAGGTAGTGCTACTCGCCATCAACAACGCTTCAGCACGAGTAACACAAGGTAGACGAATAAACGTGTACTGCCTAGATCGCGAGATGCGATCTAGGCAGCATGATGCTTACCCGGAAGGAAACCCTCGAAAGAAGGGGTGGCGATGCGCCTGGTTTGTGTTTGTTGTGAACGTGATTGTTGTTTATTTCATAAACCCTAGATACATATTTATAGTCCGGGGGACTTTCTAATTCAGGCGTGCACCTAACCGTGCACGGGTTAAACTCTAACTTCTAAATTAAGATGCGATCTACTATAATACAGATACACGGGCAATTTAGCCCAAACTCTCGTGCAAGGCCGCTTCAAAGATGCTTCACGTGTAATCTTCTAAGCCCATCTCACTTACGGCCTATCTCCTGATTTGGCCAAAATCTGGTGATAACAATACTCAATCCTTGTCTCTGGTGCTTGGCATGGTGTAAGGGGTGTAGGAGAGGACTAATGATGATCAAAGCATAGATGTTTTAGGCTAAAAACTGCTGGACAAAGTGGTGTGTGTAGTTGGTAAAATTGTGCACATAAGGTGTTTGTTGTATCCACAAGAGAAACTATTCTTCCTCTCTTGTCTCTTTTAGTTAGCATTGTTAGCACCTTTCTTGATGGTTTGCGAGTACAATTCCAATGTACTCACGGCTTTGTCCCTGGCTATTTACTTGGCCAGACTTGGAGGAATTCGACAGATGAAGAAGGAGTTGGCGACGTCTATGCGAGCTAGGAACGTCTTCCCGCTCGGTTACTCGTAGGGTTATGGCAGATGACTTGGGTACTGCGCTGCTGAAGTGATGATGCTACTCTGATGTTTAGTTAGCCCTTCGAGGCTATTATGTAAGTATGGGTCATGTGACCATATTGTAATTTTCTTATTCCGCATTGTAATGGATGGTGTAATTTGATATCAGTTCGGTTATGTGTTCACGACACACTGATCATGGGATCGTGAACTGTATACATAACAGGGTATTTCGGACCGTTAGTCCGGGGTCCCCACAGAGCTGGTATCAGAGCTATCCTGACTGTAGGAGACCTTAGTTAGCATGGACGTTAGTTAGGAAACAAATACTTGGAGAAAACTATTTACGAAACAAATTGTTTCTTTAATCGGAAGTATAGCTTCTACTCCTCTTATTTACTCAAAGCTTCTAAATTCTTATCTCTCCGCTTTACAAAAAGGTTTGAAAATTCTTGCTCTATTGTCTCATCCACTTCAAACCTACATATTGGACGATGTCCCCGACTCAGACCGGAGACTCGAAGTCGAAGATGGATCAACCTTTTATGAAGTCTCACGTATCTCCAACAGCAGCTATTGAAGGTTGGACGCCGACTTAGTCCTGCACATAAAGAGATAATAAGATCATGCCTTTGGTTGTCACCAAAGTCTGTCAAGGAGCTGACCTTGTTCCTCCATGGGCTTGCACTTTTTGCAGTCGTCAGGGGTCAAGTCCTCAGTTTCTTGACTAGTAATTTTTAGGCCAGCCACAAGAAGATCTTGACTTCGGAGAGCACCTCAGCGGCTACCCCTTCGAAGACCTCTCGTCCCCGGGATGTTGAGAACAGAAGACTATGCAGTTTTCGCCTCCACCTCAACATAGGAGACTCAACACCAGGCCTGCTTCACCACCAACAGCTTCGAAAGTCCTTATTGAAGCCGATGCCGGCGGTATGAAGACATCAACATATGTGACCAGCTCAAACCAATAGGATGGATAGGACAAACTCAATCGCTTTGATTGAGCTACCCCCGCGCATTAAGAATTTCTGGGTACTTAGAGTACCATGTTTTGTTTGATGATTGTTTGTTGTTTCCTAGTGTGTTGCCTTGAGTGTTTTTATCTGTTTGTTGTGTGCATGATTGTCTTGATCCTTCGGTTTGAAAAACACCCTCGGTGTGATAACCTAGCTTAGACAACCTCCCTAAGATGTTTTTACCCTCATCAACCACGCCGTTAGAATACTAACTGCTAGTAACTGGATAAGTTAACTCTGTTAACCATCGATTCTCAACCGTCAGAGAAACTAACCCAGACCCCTATCCACACCGACTACTTTCAAGATCAGCTGGAGCATCTCTACTACGCCAAGAAAGCAGAAGCCCGCACCTTCATAAGTGACTACACCTCTGCGAGAAGACATACTAACTTGGTCTAACCTTGGAGTATAATCGTGCTAACTTCGAGGATAACTTTTTGAAACTACCCTCTAACACGCCGTCTAACAAGCTGAGAGGACAATAGAGTCAAAGCCCAAGCTATGTCACATGGTTCATCTGGTCCTCATCAAGTGAAGCTCCTGAGGATACTTCAAGACTCAAGATTAGGTATAGTTTACCCGCTCGCTTCTTAACTGGTGTGAGTCAGCACCGACACTCAAGCTGAAGATTTTCTCTGACGACCTTTGATGATGCTTCATATGGACAACAACCAGGCGCTTCATCGACTTACTAACTTACCGCGTGTTATAAGGTTTAGTAAACACCGTGAGTGTCTCTTGAAGTTGTGGTCTGCACGTCGCCCCTGAAGATTCTTCATTTGAATACGGAAGATCGATGACTTCTTCCGAAGCCCCAGACAGAACTACAAGGCAGAAGCTCTGAGTTTTTCCGAGAACCCGATGAAAAATCTTAAGGGTGGAAGACTTCGTCTTCCACTAAAAGTTGGAGCTAACCCTAACATTTTAAACCTTTCTAACACACCGTTGGAAACTTGGGATGCACTAACTCCCTCGAAGTGGTGGACTGTGCATCGCCCCCGAAGATGTTTTCAACTCAAGACAGGAGATCAATGGCTTCTCCAAAAAGCGCCCGACAAGACCCGTGGCTGAGGCTCTATGATTTCAGGAAACCCGCTGAACAATCTTAAGGGTGGAAGACTTCATCTTCCACTAAAATCAAGCTAACTCTATAAAAAAAATTCAGCCCTGCTCAAGCACCGTAGGGTGCACTAACCCTCCCACAGTCTTGAACCTCCGCCAGGATCGTGAAGAAGCTACAGATCCAGCACCTGCATGGAGTAGTCAACCTCTTCATGAAGCTCGCCATCGGCCGAAATCCATCATGTCTCCCAGAAGATGAAGCAAACGACTTTCTCTACAACGACACGTCTACAGAAGAATGGAGTCTGACTTTGGTTAAACTTTATAACCCCTCTAGTTCTACACTCAGTAATCTCGGGACGAGATTATTTTAAGGGTGGAAGATCTGTAACACCCCAACTTTTGCAACCTTGTTTATTTGTCCTTAATGCAAAAATTAGGGGGAACAAAAACTTTTTCTTTAGACTAATTAAGATGAATTGCCTTGATCTGTTTGTTATGATGAATTGCCTTGATCTGTTGGTAGATGAATTGTCTTGATTTGCTTGTTGAGTTTTGTCTTGAGCTACCTCATAGAACAACACCCCTAGTGGTTAAACAAGCAACTCACCAAATAAAACACATGTGTGACTTAGGAAATGTTGTTTTCCTTCTTACTACATCAAACCTCTCTCCTAATGACAACATGAGTGTCCCATCTTGATTTTTTCTCTTTGTGGTACAAGATAGCTCAATCATCCTTAATTCAAAACTTGAGATCGTCTACCCCGAGCTACATCCCTCTCTTATACCCACTCATCCTTGTTCGTTTTGAGGCCATGTCGACCATCTGTGTTGACAGGCTTAAAATGTCCAGACTTTGGCAATTGATTCTCTAAGCACCCACAACTGTTATTGTTGACTTCAAGGCATGAATCCCATCTATGCAACACCCTCTTCAACCTCCACGTCCTGCATGTCTCAGTCAATCCTTGCAACTCATATATTCAACTTGATCTGGTATCCTATCCCATGTTCCAGCACCAGATCACTTTTTCCTCTTTTACCTCTTGTTTTTGTTTTCATCCAAGTTTATCTTCACAAAACCAAGAGTGGGAATGATGGATACATTTTGTAGCCATCATCTACCCTTGAGAACACTTCTCCCTAAATTAGTTCTCTTTCTCAAAAAAACCTACTGTTTCCTTCTCTGGTTTTGACCACAAAACCACTTCTAGTTTTATTAAAGCTTCTCAAAATATTTCTTCAAAGAAAACAAGGAACTAAAATGGGTTTTGTTTTTCATCTCATTTCTGCCAAGTGCTGATTTCTAAAACATTATTTTCTATCTTGCTTTCTTTTCAGCAAAAGGCTTGTTTATGATACCCATACCATTTCTTGTTTTTCCTCTTGCTTATTTTACATTTGAGAAAACTCTACTTTACTTGAGGAAGTAAGTAGAACATTTAAAACTCCTATGTTCCAATTAGTTCTCTCAACATTTTCAAACTCTGTCTTATGAAGTCGAGCACGAAGAGAAGCGGTTTTGGGTTTCAAACATGGAAATTAAAAAACCCCCCAAAAGCTTCATTTTGGAGTGACTAAGAAGAATCCAGGCTTACTTTTTCATTTTCATGTTTTATACTTGTTTAAATCTTGGTCAAACCTAGGATTTGACCAAGATTCAAATGGGCATAACAAATTCAAAAAAAATAAAAACCAAACACATAGTCTTCTGATGTCATATAGCAAGCATTCAAGTTGATAAACAAGGTCAAGAGATATTCAAACCAGAAAAATCATGTATCTACCCCCTAACCCTAAACTCTGTCTTATGAAGTCAAGCACGAAGAGAAGTCGTTTTGGGTTTCAAACATGGAAATTTCAAAAACCCTCCCAAAAGCTTCATTTTGGAGTGAATAAGAAGGATCAAAGGCTTACTTTTTTCATTTTCATGTTTTAATCTTGTTTAAATCTTGGTCAAACCTAGGATTTGACCAGGATTCAAATGGGCATAAAATTTCAAAAAAGAAACCCCAAAAAATATGAAAAACCAAAGCACATGGTCTTCTTATGTCATATAGTAAAAGCATTCAAGTTGATAAACCAAGGTGTAGACATATTCAAACCAGAAAAATCATGTATCTACCCCTAACCCTAAACTCTATCTTATGAAGTCAAGCATGAAGAGAAGTGGTTTTGGGTTTAAAACATGCAAATTTCAAAAACCCTCCGAAAAGCTTCATTTTGGAGTGAATAAGAAGGATCCAAGCTTACTTTTTCATTTTCATGTTTTAAACTTGTTTAAAACCTGGTCAAACCTGCCAGGATTAATTTGACCAAGATTCAAATGGGCATAAAAATTCAAAAAAGAAATCAAAAAATGAAACCCAAAACCACTTCTCTTCGTGCTTGATAACTTCATAAGACAGAGTTTAGGTTAGGGGTATATATATACATGATTTTTCTTGTTTAAATATGTCTAGACTTCGTTGATCAACTTGAATGCTTACTATATGACATAAGAAGCTTATGTGCTTTGGTTTTCATTTTTTTTATTTCTTTTTTGATTTTTTATGCCCATTTGAATCTCGGTCAAATCCTAAGTTTGACAAAGATTTAAACAAGTTTAATAATGAAAATAAAAAAATAAGCCTGGATCCTTCTTATTAACTCCAAAATGAAGCTAATTTTGGGAGGGTTTCTGAAATTTCCATGTTTGAAACCCAAAACCACTTCTCTTCATATGCTTGACTTCATATGACAGAGTTTCGCGTTAGGGGGTAGATACATGATTTTTTGGTTTGAATATGTCTAGACCTTATTTATCAACTTGTATGCGTAATATATATATGACATAAGAAGACTACATTCTTTGGTTTTTCATTTTTTTGATTTTTTTTGAATTTTTATGCCCATTTGAATCTTTGTCAAATAATAGGTTTGACAAATATTTAAATATGTTTAAAACATGAAAATGAAAAGGTAAGCTCAATCCTTCTTAGTCACTCCAAAATGAAGCTTTTTGGAGGGTTTTTGAAAATTCCATGTTTGAAACCCAAAACGACTTCTCTTCGTGCTTGACTTCATAAGACAGAGTTTTGGGTTAGTGGTAGATACATGATTTTTCTGGTTTGAATATGTCTAGACCTTGTTTATCAACTTAAATGCTTACTATATGACATCAGAATGGGCATAAAAATTAAAAAAATTAAAAACCGAAACTTTAATTGGGAGGAAGGGTACATGAATTACAATTAAAAAAACAAGGTAACTTAAATACTTGGATGCCCCATGATGTGTGGAAGCCCAAAACAATGGAAAAACATATCATGTGCGCATGCTGCATCCAATTAAAGTAGAACACATAGTAGGCACCGATAGTTTGACCTAAATTTGAAATCAAAGAGAAGGTGGTTAGAAAAAATCAAAATTGGCAAATCAAAGCATGAAATCAAAAAATTGTGATGCACTCTAGCTATAAAAAGTATCAAACAATGCAAACCAAAATTATTTTTTAGAGGAATACTAGTTCAACTTATTTAATTCTATATTTGTAGGCCAAAATCGAACCACGTAGTTGGATTTTTTTTCCAACTTGATCTGTAGTACTGGGCAAAACCCTAGTTTAACCTATTTAATAATATATTCGTAGGTAGATTCTTTTACTTTTTTTATTATTATTACTATGCAGCACATGTGTGTTTGCCCGTAGAGTGAAACTCGGAGGAAGAGGAATCACTCGGAAGGAGAGAAGAAGGGAGAGCATTATGGTGTCTCCCGTTTTTCGGTTGATGATGTTGACTGTTGTGCAGGGTTTGTCAGTGCGCAGGAGGTGCGAGCGAGCGAGCGAGCAAGTCGAGCGAGGTCGAGAATGAGAGAGATGTTTTTTTTGTGAGAGGGACAACCGAAGGATCCTGAAGGACCCAGAGACTTCCGATACGCATCCTGATGCATCTTCTCCTGACAAAGAAGATGGCTGGGAGTTTGCGTACCTACCGCACGTGACTTGTGCTCACTGAAGTGTGGGACCTCACGCATTGGCACCACATGTAAGTCACATACCTGTTTGTGTAAAAACTCGGGTGATTATTATATTGCATTAGTACAAAGTTTCCTATGGATTCAAGGGTAGGAAAGCCAAGTTAACTCATTTTCATCACTAAGAAGGATCCAGGCTTACTTTTTCATTTTCATGTTCTAAAATTGTTTAAATCTTGGTCAAACAAAGGATTTGACCAGGATTCAAATGGGCATAAAAATTCAAAAACGAAATAAAAAAATCAAAAACCAAAGCACGTAAGCTTCTTATGTCATATAGTAAGCATTCAAGTTGATCAACGAAGTCTAGACATATTCAAACCAGAAAAATCATGTATATACCCCCTAACCCTAAACTCTGTCTTATGAAGTCAAGCATGAAGGGTTAGGGGGTATATACATGATTTTTCTGGTTTGAATATGTCTAGACTTCGTTGATCAACTTGAATGCTTACTATATGACATAAGAAGCTTATGTGCCTTGGTTTTTTTTTTTATTTCTTTTTTGAATTTTTATGCCCATTTGAATCTTGGTCAAATCCTTTGTTTGGCCAATATTTAAACAAGTTTAAAACATGAAAATGAAAAAGTAAGCCTGGATCCTTCTTAGTCATGAAAATGAGTTAACTTGGCTTTCCTACCCTTGAATCCATACGAAACTTTGTACTAATGCAGTATAATAATCACCCGAGTTTTTACACCAATAGGTCTGTCACATACATTTGGTGCCCATGCGTGAGGTCCCAAACTTCAGTGAGCACAAGTCACATGCGGTAGGTAGGCAAAATCCCCGATCAATCCGGGCGGTGGCTGTTAAGGACCCGATCGCATTTCTTGCTTTCAGAGTGGGGTCCACCATGTAAAAGTTTGTTTCTTTTGGATGCATCACTCGTATTTGCAAGTTTTTTGGGGGTCCCGCAAATTCAGGGTAGCATCATGCCCCCCTTTCCCACGCCAACACAAACAGAGTTCAACACAACCTAATTAAGCAAGGTTCAACACAAACATAGTTCCACAACCCCTAATTAAGCTAATAGGTTCACCACAAACGCTGCTGAGCAGCAAACATAAACAGAGTTCAACAAAAGATGCTGCTTTTGAAGCAGTAGGAGAGACAAACATGCAAAACAGTTACGGAGTATATTTACCATCTTCTTCCTGTCGCCTCCTCCCGGTCCTGCTTCTTCTGCTTCTTGCTGCCCATACCTTTAACATTTGGTGGCTTGGGCTTGGGAGGAGGCACACGACCGGTCTCGATAGCTTGGTTCAATTTCTTCCTTAGGAATAGCCCATATGCCATGTGGTTGGCTATGAAGCCGGATCGGTTAACAGTTTCCCCAACTTTGACACAGCCGGACCCACCGGCTTCGGCATGCTGCAGGACGCTTTGAAAGTCCACCTTTATGATCCTTGTGCAGAAGGGGCAGCTGTTCCTGGCACCAGTCCAGGGTTCACTCCAATACTTGTCAAACTTCCCCGCCTTAAGCTTGCTGAGAGTTGCCCTGGCCTTCCTATGACGCGACTCGACATCGTTTTCAACCTCATCAGTAGCAACCTGATACATGCCAAATAAACAGGTGAAGCAAATATGTAGCAGTTGCAACTAATACTGAATATGAATCTAAAAATATTCTGACGCTAATTCAAAACCCTATAGCGCAAAAAAAAGAGGGAGAGACCATAGCGCAAATCGATACAGGGCTATGTTGAATAATGGAGAGAGGTGAATCGGAACATACTTCCTCCCCCTCATCGACGATATTCTCGTCGAAGGTCAGCGGCGGCTCAAAGATGAGTTCAACCTCATCCTCATCATCTAGCGGATGCTTCCCAAGAGAGTGGACCCATCTACCAACAGCATCAGATGCCGATGAGCGACCGATGGCTCGACCTTCGGCAATGGCTTCCGCTTCGTCTATGGCATCCGCTGCGTCGATGATCGCCGCCCTTGCGGCCATGCGTGTTGCGGTCGCGGCTCTGGCCGCCTCCTCTGCGGCTAAGGCTAGCCACGCGGCTTTCGCTTTCGCTGCGTTGACGGCGTCGGTTGGGCTCTCCATCGGTGGAATGGGAAGGGGAAGTGAAGAGAGGGTTTTTTCCTAGTCCGTGGAGAGAGGGAGAAGTGTGGACGTGAAATGGATAACTGATGATATTTCAAGATTTGGGAGACATAACACGAACGGGCAGATGACAGCGCGTGGGTGCATTACCTCATACTGCCTCTGTCCTAGAAAGAGCATACGTGTGGGTTTTCAAGATATATTAAAGATTTTATTATTACATTGGGAAACTGTCATCGACCATCTCTTTCCTCTTCAACTTTTCCACCTCCAATGAGCTAAATGCATGTAGTAAATAAGAAAACCATATTATTCTAAATACTACTACCTCCATCCCAAAGCGTAAGGCTTATATTATTTTCAGAAACTCAAACTATGTCAAGGTAAACTAAGATTTTACCAAAAATCATTATCATGCAAAATACAAAATTAATATCAATACATAGACAATGAAAAATATTTTGGTATGGTATCTACAAAATATTAAATTAGTTGATAGATTGTTCTAAAATTTTCGTCAACCTTTACTTGGTTTGACTCTTAAAAAAAATACTTAAGCTTTGTGATGGAGGTAGTACTAGTCGTGAAGAAACTATATCCCTCGTGATGAGAAAGAAATATTTTTTACTACCACTCTTTTGTGGACAAATTTTGAAGTGCATTGCAAAACAAGAAGTACACTCTTTTATGGAAAAAATTTAACCCTAAACATCCACTTATTTCAGGATGGAGGGAGTATAGCCCAACTTGTTTTTTTCTTCTGGGCACTACACTGCTTTTTCCCTGTGCAATGCTTGGTTCTACCCTTTTTCTCATTGTAATGGTCACTTTAAGTCAATTTTTCCCACACACATTTATTTTGTACTTCTCTACAGTGTTGACCGTGCTACTACTATTTGTTTTAGTGCGCCAAAAACAAAATTTTATTTTCTAAGTGCCAAATTAATCTTGGGTTGGTTGTGAACAGGTGAACAAAAATGATAGCCCAAAAGAGGAACACCCCAAGGTACAAAAACTAGCATATATGCATGTTTCTATGTACATATATATGACCCTGGGTTTGTAGATAAAAATATTCATATAGGCCGCTTACTATTAATATACATAAGTTTATGCTGATGTTTAGGTATATATATGGTTAGACATCACTACTAATTCAGAAAAAAACAAAAAATGTAACCCTTCAAGTGAAGTCATTTTAAGTGACCTAACAACTAAAAATCAAACATGCATGACCTGTATTTGGAGGTTTTTCCAAAATTCCTTACGAGAACGAGCTACTTCATGCCACAAAATGCATGTATTTCGACTTGAATGAGCTAGCTAATGGCTTTAAGCATAAATAGTTTTTCTATAATTGAGGTCATGCATGTTTGAGACACTATAGTGTTCCTTGTATTGAAAAAAATTTAGACGAATTGGATTTTCCATTTTCTTCTAAATAAGACCCATTTTATATTTTCTTAGTATCGGTAATGATTTATATGTGAAGCACGTACAAAAAATAAAGGCAAAACCAAAGTGCAACACAATATGGTTCAAAAATTGTATACCACTTACTCCACACAAATCATTTTATTACATGTTTGTGGAAATATTCTTAGGTTGTACCAAAAAGTTATATATGGAAGTTATCACCGATCTCATTAGATCAGGTGTAACTAACTAAAAAACTAAAAATGAAACCTTCATAAGTTTTTATCGTCTTACGCGACCTACCATCTATGAAAAACAACAAATATATACCGTTTAAGATTACAGAAGTGCATGCACTTGTGTGTGTGTGTAGAAGGTGTTTTATTAGGTACTACCTCCATTCGAGATTATAAGAGACCATCACGTGACCATATATGGACTGCCAGTTTGACCAACATAACTTCAATCATATGTACAACACTCAAATTGCATCATTAGAAGTAGAACATTTGAACTTTGTAATGATATATATTTTTAATATAAACATTTGTATTATGTTTGTCAAACTGACAATCTAGGAAAACGTGTTGCCTACTAATTAATGTCGAACGGATTGATGCAGTAAGCGGGAATGGTGTGCTTTGATTAGTTGAGAGCGAGGTATGTCACGCGAATCGATCGGTCCTCTACTCAGAGTTATATGACACAGATCGGTCCTCTCCCCACCGTTGTTCCTCTTCGATCCAGCGGCACGAAATCCTCTATTTCTCTTTCAGTCTATCCTTCCTAGCCGCCTCGATCTGAATATTTTTGTGAAAGTTCAATTACAAACTTTCGATTTTGACCAATCTTTGAAAAAAAACCCACCTTGATCAGAGTACCTCACCATGTATCAAGTCAGTTAACAAACCTCTCCAAAAAACCTTCTATGGATTTTTTACACAGCCTTTCAATTTTTAGTGTGAGTTTTAGACTTTTTTAGGAAGATCAATTACAAACTTTGAAATTTACGCAGCCCCACCTGTCAGGTGTCAGCAGATAACGGTTTACATATTGACCAGACATCACTTGCCTGTACTTTGGAGTAGTTGTGAGAGATTCAGGAAAGAGCGAGGGGAAAAGTGAAGCACAAGTTTTTCAACAAATGGTATTTTTGGTCTCAAAGTCGTAATTATTGGAAAATGGCACTAGTCTCAAATTCGTAATTAACAATGGCTAAATATTTTTCAGCCGTATTAGTGGAGTGCTTAGTAATTAATAGCGGCTAACTAACAACCGTTCCACCACATTCCACCGATTCGCTGGAATGGGTGCATTCCGCATATGGGGAGAATATTCCCTTTCGAGGAACCACTCAGTTCTGTTCCATTCCACACCGAATACAAGAAATGGCTCTAGGTGCAGAACGGTTTCGTTCCATTCCACTCGGTTCTAGTACTAGAACCGAACACACCCTAAGAAACTGAGGGACACGAAAATAGAAAACCCCAGAAAAAAACGGAGCAAGGATTCGCGAGTAAGGGTCGCAGATAAAGCGAGCACCTGACGGAAGAGTTGGGCGCATAGGAGTACTTTCTGGCATAGAGTTATATTTTGGGACAGAGGCTATCGGTCCTCCCCGTAGACTGCCCTGAGCAAGCATAGCAATTGCAGAGGTACCGACGAAAGCCAATGGACCACAATTGACATACATAGTAGGTGATACATGTCTCCCGCTTCGCCCTAGAATTTTTCTCTCTCTCTCTCTCTCACAAGGCCCTCGAAGGACCTGAAGTAGGCATTAGAACAGCAGTGGGTCTACATTTACAGAAAGACCTCGCAAAGAAATTAAAATGCACAATCGTCCCTATGCTTTCCACATAACACCCAAATAGCTATTGCAAAACACGACACGACAGAGTCCAATTTCTCCCAAGTAGCTATCTAGTAGGCATTTCGACATTCATGAGATTATGCGACATATGTTTTGAGCATGTGCCCCAAAGTAGGAGATATACCAAAATCTATTCAAATTAGAATACATATAAGCAAAAATACATACATACAAATATAACGTCCTCATGTCATGATAAATCTTCATATCACATTAATAGCGATCCTATAGGTGGAATAAAAATATGTGTCAGTTTTTCAGATGAATCCATCCATTCATATACCAACGGGGGTTTAGGTTTCTGTCACTCCGGCAACCCAGCAATTGGCAAACGAGTACAAGATGCATTCCCCTAGGCCCATAAAGGTGAAGTGTCGTGTAGTCGACGTTCACACGACACCACTAGAAGAATGACACCACAACTTAAATATCATAACATTGAATATTACTCAACCATAGTTCACTACTAACATTTAGACTTCACCCATGTCCTCAAGAACTAAACGAACTACTCACGAGACATTATATGGAACATGATCAGAGGTGATATGATGATGAATAACAATCTGAACATAAACCTTGGTTCAATGGTTTCACTCAATAGCATCAATAACAAGTAGAAATCGAGTACGGGAGAGTTTCCCCTATCAAACAATAAAGATCAAACCCAAATTGCTACAGCGGTGATGATGTCCAGCGGTGGAGACGGCGGTGATGATGGTGGAGATGATGATGATGGTGATGGAGATGATGTCCAGCTCGATGGCGGTGACGATGGCGTCGATTTCCCCCTCCGGGAGGGAATTTCTCCGGCGGATTCCTGCCTGCCGGAGAGCTCTTTTCTCTTTGGTGTTCTCCGCCCCGCAGAGGCGGCTGTAACCCTTCGTGAGGATCCCTCTGTGGCTTAGGTCTTCGGGACGAAGGGTTTTGCGAAGAAAAGGAGGCGAAAGGGGCTGTGGGGCCCCCACACCACAAGGTGGCGCGGCCAGGCCATGGGCCGCGCCGCCCTATGGTCTGGGCCCACCTTGGGTCCAGCTGGCTCCCCCTTCTGGCTTCCTTCGTCATCTGGAAAAATAGGATTTTTGAAATTTCCTTCCACAGTTGATCTTCCGAAATATTGCATCCTGACGGTGCTTTTTCCAGCAGAATCCTGGCTCCGGTGCGCGATCTCCAAATAATCATGAAACATGCAAAATAGATGAAATAACATAAGTATTGTGTCCCAATATGAAATATATCAATGAATAACAGCAAATTATGATATAAAATAGTTTATGCAAATTGGACGTATCAACTCCCCCCAAGCTTAGACTTCGCTTGTCCCCAAGCGAAACTGAACTCGGTAAACAGGACCACATGTTTATGGAGTGAAGAGTCGATAAATAAAATACGGACAAGAAGCATCATATTCATTCACACAAGACATTATAGTAACCAACTTCCTCATGTAACTCAACTTGAAACAAGTATAAGGTAATCACAAATAAAGGTGCATAGTCCGCACATTCTAGGTAGATACTAGCAGGTTAATAAGTCCGCACATTCATGTCCCTGTTTTGTGGGCCAACATTTAATATATGCCCAAACTAGCTAATTGCTCCAATTTGAGTAATAAATCAGCCATGCATAACTCGATGAAAAAGAAAATCCAAATACAACTACAAGTTAAAAAATGGTCACACTTGATGACCCACAAGTATAGGGGATCACAACAGTCTTCGAGGGAAGTAAAACCCAATTTATTGATTCGACACAAGGGGAGACAAAGAATACTTGAAAGCCTTAACAGCGGAGTTGTCAATTCAGCTGCACCTGGAAACAGACTTGCTCGCAAGAGTTTATCAGTAGTAACAATTTTATAGCAGTAGCAGTAGTGAAATAACAACAGCAGAGTAAAAAAGACAGCGGTAGTGATTATAGTAAACAGCAGGATTAAAATACTGTAGGCACATGGATGGATGAACGGGCGTTGCATGGATGAGGGAAACTCATGTAACAATCAAAGCAGGGCATTTGCAGATAATAATAAAACGGTATCCAAGTACTAATCAATCAATAGGCATGTGTTCCATATATAGTCGTACGTGCTCGCAATGAGAAACTTGCACAACATCTTTTGTCCTACCAGCCGGTGGCAGCCTAGCCTCTAGGGAATCTACTGGAAATTAAGGCACTCCTTTTAATAGAGCACCGGAGCAAAGCATTAACACTCCGTGAACACATGTGATCCTCATATCACTTCCATCCCCTTCGGTTGTCCCAATTTCTGTCACTTTGGGGCCTCGGGTTCCGAACAGCAATACGTGTATACAACTTGCAGATAAGATCATAAAGCAATGAATATCATAATGAATTGATAACATGTTCAGATCTGAGATCATGGCACTCGGGCCCTAGTGACAAGCATTAAGCATAACAAGTTGCAACAATATCATAAAAGTACCAATTACGGACACTAGGCACTATGCCCTAACAATCTTATGCTATTACATGACCAATCTCATCCAATCCCTACCATCCCCTTCAGCCTAGAGCGGGGGAATTACTCACACATGGATGGGGGAAACATGGCTGGTTGATGGAGAGGCGTCGCTGGTGATGATAGCGATGATCTCCTCCAATTCCCCGTCCCGGCGGAGTGCCAGAACGGAGTTTCTGGTCCCGAGACGGAGTTTCGCGACGGTGGCGGCGTACTGGATGGTTTCTGGCGATTTCGACTTCCTCCCGTGCGTTTTTAGGTCTAAGGCAATAAGTAGTCCGAAGGAGGGCGTCGGGGGCCAGCCGAGGCCGCCACACACTAGGGCCGCGCGCCCCCCTCCTGGGCCGCGCCGGCCTAGCGTGTGGGGCCCTCGGGCCCCCACCTGGCTTGCCCTTCTGGCTCCGTCAATATTCTGGGAAAATAGGACCTTCCGCATAAATTCCGAGGATTTTCCTGAAAGTTGGATTTCTGCACAAAAACGAGACACCAGAGCAATTCTGCTGAAAACAGCGTTAGTCCGTGTTAGTTGCATCCAAAATACACAAATTAGAGGCAAAACAATAGCGAAAGTGCTCGGGAAAGTAGATACGTTTTGGACGTATCAACTCCCCCCAAGCTTAGCTTATTGCTTGTCCTCAAGCAATTCGATTGACAATCGAGTGCGATAAAAGAACTTTCACGAACACATTTGTTCATATGATGTAAATATTCTCATGATATGGCAAGTACTTAAGTTGTTCATAATAAGATGCATGCAAATAAAATCATCTAATAGCTATGTCAATCATGGAAAAGGTACCAACAAATTAATAATGAGCATCATGAATCATGTCTATCAGCAGGATTGCAATGTTCATAGAATGATATGATAAAGTGGTATCTCGCTTGCCCGTTGATGACCCACAAGTATAGGGGGTGTATCGTAGTATCTTCGATAAGTAAGAATGTCGATCCCAACGAGGAGCAAAAGGTGTTGACAAGCAGTTTCGATGAAGGATTCACTGTAAATGCTAACAGACAAATATTCAGGGGGTTTTGATGTAACAGATGAATAAAGTACAAGTAAGTAAAATGCGAGAGAAATAATTGCAGCGAGTGGCCCAATCCTTTTTAGCACAAAGGACAAGCCGGTTTGTTTACTTATAATGACCAAACGTTCTCGAGGACACACGGGATTTTAGCCTAGTGCTTTCGCTATATACAGCTGATTAATCTTCATTGTTTTGATAAGTGTTGTGTGGGTGAACCTATGCTAATGTACCGCCCTTCCTAGGACTAATACATACTTGTGATTATACCCCTTGCAAGCATCCGCAACTACAAGAAAGTAATTAAGATAAATCTAACCACAGACCTTAAACTCCGAGATCGTGCGATCCCTCCCGCATCGATATACCAATGGGGGTTTAGGTTTCGTCACTCCGGCAACCCCGCAATTGGCAAACGAGTACAAGATGCATTCCCCTAGGCCCATAAAGGTGAAGTGTCGTGTAGTCGACGTTCACACGACACCACTAGAAGAATGACACCACAACTTAAATATCGTAACATTGAATATTACTCAACCATAGTTCACTACTAACATTTAGACTTCACCCATGTCCTCAAGAACTAAACGAACTACTCACGAGACATCATATGGAACATGATCAGAGGTGATATGATGATGAATAACAATCTGAACATAAACCTTGGTTCAATGGTTTCACTCAATAGCATCAATAACAAGTAGAAATCAGTACCGGGAGAGTTTCCCCTATCAAACAATAAAGATCAAACCCAAATTGCTACAGCGGTGACGATGTCCAGCGGTGGAGACGGCGGTGATGATGGTGGAGATGATGATGATGGTGATGGAGATGATGTCCAGCTCGATGGCGGTGACGATGGCGTCGATTTCCCCCTCCGGGAGGGAATTTCCCCGAGGGATTCCTGCCCGCCGGAGAGCTCTTTTCTCTTTGGTGTTCTCCGCCCCGCAGAGGCGGATGTAACCCTTCGTGAGGATCCCTCTGTGGCTTAGGTCTTCGGGACGAAGGGTTTCGCGAAGAAAAGGAGGCGAAAGGGGCTGTGGGGCCCCCACACCACAAGGTGGTGCGGCCAGGCCATGGGCCGCGCCGCCCATGGTCTGGGCCCACCTTGGGTCCAGCTGGCTCCCCCTTCTGGCTTCCTTCGTCATCTGGAAAAATAGGATTTTTGGTGAAATTTCCTTCCACAGTTGATCTTCCGAAATATTGCATCCCGACGGTGCTTTTTCCAGCAGAATCCTGGCTCCGGTGCGCGATCTCCAAATAATCATGAAACATGCAAAATAGATGAAATAACATAAGTATTGTGTCCCAATATGAAATATATCAATGAATAACAGCAAATTATGATATAAAATAGTGATGAAAATTGGACGTATCAACTCCCCCCAAGCTTAGACTTCGCTTGTCCCCAAGCGAAACTGAACTCGGTAAACAGGACCACATGTTTATGGAGTGAAGAGTCGATAAATAAAATACGGACAAGAAGCATCATATTCATTCACACAAGACATTATAGTAACCAACTTCCTCACATAACTCAACTTGAAACAAGTATAAGGTAATCACAAATAAAGGTGCATAGTCCGCACATTCTAGGTAGATACTAGCAGGTTAATAAGTCCACACATTCATGTCCCTGTTTTGTGGGCCAACATTTAATATATGCCCAAACTAGCTAATTTCTCCAATTTGAGTAATAAATCAGCCATGCATAACTCGATGAAAAAGAAAATCCAAATACAACTACAAGTTAAAAAATGGTCACACTTGATGACCCACAAGTATAGGGGATCACAACAGTCTTCGAGGGAAGTAAAACCCAATTTATTGATTCGACACAAGGGGAGACAAAGAATACTTGAAAGCCTTAACAGCGGAGTTGTCAATTCAGCTGCACCTGGAAACAGACTTGCTCGCAAGAGTTTATCAGTAGTAACAATTTTATAGCAGTAGCAGTAGTGAAATAACAGCAGCAGAGTAAAAAAGACAGCGGTAGTGATTATAGTAAACAGCAGGATTAAAATATTGTAGGCACATGGATGGATGAACGGGTGTTGCATGGATGAGGGAAACTCATGTAACAATCAAAGCAGGGCATTTGCAGATAATAATAAAACGGTATCCAAGTACTAATCAATCAATAGGCATGTGTTCCATATATAGTCGTACGTGCTCGTGATAAGTCTCCGACGTATCGATAATTTCTTATGTTCTATGCCATATTATTGATGATACCTACATGTTTTATGCACACTTTATGTCATATTCGTGCATTTTCTGGAACTAACCTATTAACAAGATGCCGAAGTGCCAGTTCTCGTTTTCTGCTGTTTTTGGTTTCAGAAATCCTAGTAACGAAATATTCTCGGAATTGGACGAAACAAAGACCCGGGGGCCTATTTTGCCACGAACCTTCCGGAAGACCGAAGAGCATACGAAGTGGGGCCACGAGGTGGCCAAACCACATGGCGGCGCGGCCAAGGGGGCCCGCGCCGCCCTGTGGTGTGGGCCCCTCGTCAGCCCCCGACTCTGCCCTTCCGCCTACTTAAAGCCTTCGTCGCGAAACCCCTGATGCGAAAAAACCACGATACGGAAAACCTTACTGAGACGCCGCCGCCGCCGATCCCATCTCGGGGGATTCTGGAGATCTCCTCCGGCACCCTGCCGGAGAGGGGATTCATCTCCCGGAGGACTCTACACCGCCATGGTCTCCTCCGGAGTGATGAGTGAGTAGTTCACCCCTGGACTATGGGTCCATAGCAGTAGCT